>NW_018022091.1:11518-24828 GCF_002006095.1 Pseudomyrmex gracilis
AATCGTACGGTGTCGAATAATTTGGTGTCGAATAAATCTGTGTCGAATCGAGCGGTGTCGAATCGTACTGTGGTCAATAGAGTGTCACCCATTTTTTGGCATCTTCATAAGAACGGAAGTGCTGCTCAGCCAGGCTATGTGCCATCGAAACAAGTAATAATCGGAACGGCAAGGTCTAGTAAACACGGCGGGTAGGGTAGGACTATCCATTTAAGCGTTTCCAAGTAGGTTTTTACCGGTTGTGCAACATGTGGCCGAGCGTTGTTATGTTGCAAAATCACTTTGTTGTGTTTCTGCTCGTATAGCGGCCGTTTTTCCTTTAATGCTCGGCTCAAACGCTTCAATTGTAGTCGATAGCGATCTCCCGTGATGGTTTTGTTTAGTTTGAGCAGCTCATAATAAACTACACCCAGCTGACCCCACCAAATGCAGAGCAGAAGCTTCAAACCATGGATATTCGGCTTTGCCGACGATGTTGGTGCATGGCTGGGCTTACTCCACGATTTTCTAAGCTTAGGGTTATCGTAGTGTATCCACTTTTCATCGCCAGTCACAATGCAAAAAAACTTTTCCTTTTCTGCCGTTGAAGCAGCTGTTCACACGTAAAAAGTCATTCCAATTCAAGTTCCAAGTCTCCATCCCGACAAGCGGGTCTATTCTACATTCACCTCGATTGCGTTAAAGCTAATCAGTTACGATTCGTCAGTTCTTTTATATTATTAACTCAACTAAGCAACATCATTGTTTTTCTGTTATTACTCAGCTGTATTTTACATAGATTCAAGTAATACTTTAAATGCACTCGAATATATATAGATTTACCTTAATTATTGTATTGCTAATTACTATAATATATTACTATAATAAATTACAACAAAATATTATTGCTAAATTCGAGTAACGTTTTAAGTGCACTCGAAAAATTAAGAGTTGTTGCAACATTTGCATTGTAAGTTCTCATAATATACATGTATAATATAACAAAAAATTATTGCATGAATATTTAAGTGAGTTACTTTCATTGATTCACTGCAATTTAGTTTAAGATCCTAACATCCAAGGAAACGCGCTTGAACAGCGCATCTTCGAAACACTGGTGCTCCAGAAACGCGCTAACCTGAGCATCTTGAAGCGTCCTTCCTCGCCTTCTTTGTCCACGACGTCCCCTTAGCGTGGGTATCGTCATCTTGGAGGACGCCGTGTCGCCCGTCTGGGTGGCGCCATACGGCGCGAACCTTCGTGTAATGTTACGTCCGAGTGCGCAGAGTCACGGTCCGATGAAACCGTTTACACTTGCTGAACGTACGTTTTCCCTTTTCGGTCAGCCAACTGGGCTTTACCGGGAAGAAGAATGAGGATTTTGGTCGGAATTTGCGATTGGACTGACAGTTACCGATCGTTATTTGGTTACCGACAGTTATCGACTGTCGCCTGATTATCGACAGTTACCGACTGTTGCTTGATTGCCGACAATTACCGATTGTTGTTTAATTACCGACGGTCGTTTGATTACCGACCGTTACCAACTATTGCTGGGGTTATTCTCGAGATATGGTAAGAAAATTATGGATATGTCGTGAAGGAGTTACTGTCTATTATTTATTCTCGAAGTAGGATACAAGGCTTTACGACGTTTTTCCACGTATGTTTTAACTCGCGGATCCAATGGCAGAATGGTGGCTGGGTATACCACCTTCCTTTTAGTGATCGGTATTAGCTTCCATTTGGGTCTAACTATGGAGATTCGATCCGTGAAGTTTTCGATAGCTACTATTTGCGGGACTCTACTCGCGCTGCGTTCTTCTACGTTTGTTGCACGGGTGTTGGTTGCTTCAAGAATCAAACGATCAAACTGTCCGCCGCGCGCGTAATTCCTTAATAAGACCCGCAGCTGGTAGCCTCTACCTCCTCGTCGCGTGCGCCGTCTTCTACGGTAGAACGGAATCACTGCCTGACTGGTTTTTTAGGAGAAAATACGCAGAATAAGTGTGCAACCTAATTGCACCGTCCTTACCGTTGTATCTAGAAGGAGCGACAAGCGTGCATTCGGGACGCACCTCTCTTGTTTACGAAAGGAAACGACAAGCGTGCACTTGTGTGCATCATTCTTGTCTACAGGACGGAGGGAAAAGAGAGAACGTGCACTCGTGTGCACCACTCTTGTCTTTAAGATAAAGGAAATGCGCGAAAAGGCAAAGTCTAACTTTTACAGGGATAATTAAGAAGTACGAGTATATTACGTAAAAATATATTAGAATTCCACATCCGGGAACGAACTAAGGAAGATTACAAGGTATGCAAAATTCTTACCATTAAATAAAATCAAGATCGGTAGGTAGAAAAATATTCTAAGTCCGAATTCGCTCGTGCAAAAATATTCTATGTCCGAATTCGGGAATAACTAGGTTCGTACTGAGAGTGATCTTAACCCAGACTGAGATTCTGAAACTAACTGACTGACTGACCAGTTGCTCCGGCCGTTTATATACTATTGAAGAAGTACTGACTGTGCATTGTCCCACGGGTCTGTCGGTCACTGGCTCTGGACCAACGGTCGTGAGCCGTCAACGGTCCGCGATCGCACGCGTGCTTTATCTTTGCGCGTGCCTTTTTATTGCTTCGGTCTGCTTGACCGTTCAAACCAGTGACCTCGGCCCTTACAAGCGAGCTTCGTTGTGGGAATGCTTTTATAAAATATTAACTAAGTTACTGACTGATTATTTACTGAGTGTTTAAAGACTATTGAAATAATATTAATGTTGTTCACAACTGAGCTGTGGTAGTGATTATAAAATATGTGTGTATATGTAATAGTGATATGTGTGGTAGATACTAGTATTAGCAATAATTAACAATAAGTACGTTGTAAATGCGTTATTCTAATAAGTTCTAATAATTTACGTAACAATAACATATCGTAGTACGTAACCCTACCAATAATGGTATTTTACCGACGGTAGACGTTACCGATAGTAGATGTTACCGACGGTAGATGTTATCGATAGTAGGTGTTACCGACAGTAGGTGGTACCGACAGTAGATGTTACCGACAGTAGATGATATGAGTTGATGATCATCTACCGGCTATGGTAACTTACTAGTTATGGTAATGATTTAGAATGGTAATTTATCAACTGCTCATTAACTACATATGATAAGTAAAAAAAACAGGTATAATAAAAACTTAGTACTTAATTACTCACGTCTACGGACGTGACAGTCAAATGCTTTGTTGTGACCACGAGAAGGGACGCGCTCGAACAGCGCATCCGCTCGAGGTATTAACCACTACATTCTTCTTTCAGGAATTAATATGATTCGAACATACTAAATCTCTCGGAACGCGTATACAAAACATGTTTTGATCGTAGATGACCAAGCGGAAGAAGCGCGGTGTTAGATCTGGCTGGCGTGCTCAAAGCAGGCGCCGTGTAGTAGCGTAGGTGGAAGATACTGTTCATCAACCGCCTAGCGCCAATGTTAAGTATCCTGTGTTACGTCCTAAGACTAACAGAGGCGATCGTTTTGGGAAGCTCTACGACCGGAGAGCACTTTAGTGTTTCCTGGAAACAATTCTTAAACTTATTCACCGTCACAGTAGCCGCATTTAAAAACAGATTTGATTATGACTATGTTTGTATTGCAACGCGCACATGCTATATGACCGGCAATGGTGTAAGGTGGTGTAATTACTGAGTGGTACTGGAAAACCTGTACGGGCTTGTATGTTCTAACTATATCACAGCACTCTTGGCGAAGTATTTAATCTGACAGGACTTTGAACGCTCTGCGTCCTAACTTACAAGTCATAACTTAACCGACTTGTTGTCGACACAAATTATACGATTCTATGCTTTGGATGTCTACCAAATTATTGTTGCACTGTGCGCAAGGAACGTAGTTCACAAGAGGACGATCTGGAACGAGTCGTTGATGAGAAGTGATAGTTTCGAACGGTTCTGAATAATGGGCCACGTAGGCACAATCCTCACAATGGAGTTTGTTGGTGAAAACGCGTATCTCGCCCCTTGTGGTTTTGCACAGAATTGAACGATTCTCTAAACGATTCATTAACACATGGGGCCCGAATAATGGTAAAGTGTTGAATCATGTAAGTGATAAAACCTTTCGTTTGATATATGACTTAGAAAAGATAGGTATTTCTCTGAACACGTGCGACAACTTCCGAGAGGTTGTATTACTTCCGACTTAATTCCACACTTTACACAGGAAACCGGAGAGCTTCTGTTACCGATTACTATGGCGTGAGAATTTTCTAATTCGAACGGTTTTGCCGGAAGGATGGTTTGAGAGCAGTTATTGCAATACAACCCACCGGTTAGAACACGAATACTAGCATGCACTTGTCTACACCTGCCGAAGTTATATCTTTGGTGGTGATCAAGAGCAGGAGACAAATAAACTAGCCGTTGGTTGATCTGCTTTTGAAATTTACATTTAATATTACTAATTACTTAACATAAGAACGGCTTATAATTAAAGTTTACAAAGATTGAAACGGATACAAAGTCTGGCGGTGCTTCGCGATGTATTTGTGATAACGAGGATCAGTACTAGGCACGTAACACGAATACATTACTTGTTCGGTTATTAACCTAGGCTTATACCATGATTTTTTGACGTACGTTTTATATCGCGGATCTCCTTTTGAAATAACCGGTTGTAGAAAAGTTTTAGGTACTGTTATCGGTACTAAATGTGTCACATCCGTGGACATAGATGTATTAAGTACCCATTAAGTATTATTATATCCAGTTTTCTTTTTTTTCATGTTTACTTTATCATTACAGTAGTCGGTAAATTACCAGCCTTGAACATTACCATGGTCGGTAATATACCATGGTCGGTAACATACCATAATCGGTAACATACCATGGTCGGTAATATACTATGGTCGGTAATATACCATGATCAGTAATATACCATGGTTGGTAACATACCATGGTCGGTAATATACCGTCATCACAAGCGATATTTGTAATAACGCACTAATGAGGCGATTAATACCGCATATACGATTATTAGCATGTTGTACCACTGCTCACGCATGCGAAGCGTTACAACGAATCTATATAACAATAGCGATATAAGTACTTCAGCTAGACAACTACAATATTCTTCTAATGTTCCTTTTATAATAATCTTTTTATATTAATAATTTCTTAATAGTTTCTTTTGATATTCTTTTAATGTTTTTGAATATTCTTTTCTCACGGCAAAACTTGCGCATAAAGACCGCGGGCGCTGGCCTGAGCGAGCGAACAGTCGCGGAAAAGATAAGGCACGCCTCGAGACCGCAGGAACCGAGCGAGCGCGGGACCGTTGACCGCCAGAACTGTTGAACGACGGACTCGTGGCACAGTGCAGCATCAGAACTTCTTGTAAAGTATAAAAACGGAGCGACCGGCAGAAGCGCCATTGAGATTCAGAATCTCAGTCAGTAAAATTCGCTCCGGGACTTAGAATAATTCTGCTACTCGCGCTTAGAATATTTCTGGTAGTACAATCGGGACTTAGAATATTTCTGTTATTGCGAATCGAGACTTAGAATATTTCTCGCCGTTCGGATTGAGAGTTAAACTAATGTGACGGGACAAGTCCCGTCACTGTTATATTTTGTATATAGTGTACATATGTTATGGTTCTTTCTTTTTTCGCGTTCCATTAAATAAAATAAATGTATAATATAACACGCACGCCTACCATAATTCCGCCAACCTTCCTATAGAACGCCTATCCCTGCGAACTAACCAATAGTATAAGGTGCGGAATTATACAATAAGAGCGCACGTGTACAGAAGAAGGCCGGTGCCAGTACGACACGGCACAGGTGCGTGATACGGCGCGCAAACAAGCGCGTACCGCACGCCGACCACGGACGGACCGTAGGCCGCTCCGGGGCATAAAAGCCGAGCGATTTCGGCAGTCGAGACCAGTTCCTTTCCCGAGCTCTCGAGGCAGTGTCTCCAAGAGCAGTCCTTCTTAAAGCCGAGGCGTAGTCTCGGTGCAGATATCCTGATCGTCCGGTCGAGGCGTAGTCTCGACTTACCTGGTGTCAGAAGCGTAATCTCGGGCACATCCTGACCTTCCGGTCGAGGCGTAGTCTCGACTCACCCGGTGCCAGAGGCGTAGTCTCGGGCACATCCTGACCTTCCGGTCGAGNGTGCCAGAGGCGTAGTCTCGGGCACATCCTGACCTTCCGGTCGAGGCGTAGTCTCGACTCACCTGGTGTCAAAGGCGTAGTCTCGGACACATCCTGACCGCCCGGTCGAGGCGTAATCTCGACTGGCGCTTCGGCGCACACTATCTCCGAGCCGCGAAAACTCAATTGGCCGTTGTAACCGCCACATCAAGAACAGTCGTTCTTACGACTCCACAGTCGTTGTCACGACTCCACCGGCCGTTTTCACGGCCTGGAATATCTTCTGGATACCAGCGACGTTTGTTATACGCTGCGCGCGCACAGCGTAGCAAGTCTGCGTTGGCTGGCGAGGACAGTGAAAAGAGTAGTAGGTAGCAAGCGCTGGTACAAGATGGTGCTTTGCATGGTACACGAATAAATAATAACTCGAACGTCTCGCGTTTACGAACACGACTAAAGTTCTACCGTGCAGAGGGTGAGTATTTATGTAACACGTTGGATGTAGGTGTGTGTAAGATGGTGGCAATAAATATATATTCCGTACAGAGTTACTAGTGCGTACATGTTTATTGCGCAACAAACCCCACAAACATTTTTGTCCACTTATATTCTGGAAAAGAAAGATCTTCCAGAGATAGCGTCGACTATATATATATTTATATATTGACAATAGCAGGTGGACAGAAACCTTGCCCTTTGGAAGTGAAAAGAGCTGGCGACCGTAGACTGGAGCCTGTACAAAAGGCAGATCAAGGTGAGTGCTCGTCTATTCTGTAATCTAGCCGGTCACAACACAACAGTTTTGAAACGTTTGAAAGTATTAGGAATAATTAAAAAGCAAGGACATTGGGTGCCGTACAAGTTGAAGTTTACCAGGACGGAGAATGAGGATTTAGATCGGGAATTCAAGGACAGGCTGACTAGATTTTACGCGTGCGTGTACGTGTATACAACCAATAATCCGTTACAGGTAATTACCGATCGTTACTTAATTACTGAATTTACCGGCGGAATTACCGACTGTCACTTTGCTTACCGATCGTTGTTTTAATTACCGACTTAATTACCGACGGAATTACCGACTGTCACTTTATTTACCGACCGCTACTTTAATCATCGTATAATGGTATATATGGGTGTTAATTATTCTCCAAAATAACCTTAAAATAGCGAGATTATTTATTCTCAATTTTCTTTTCTGGATACAATGCCTTTCGTCTTTTTTTTGTATATATTTTAAATCGCGGATCTGATGGCGGGATTGTTGCCGGGTACACTACTCTTAAGTTGCAAATTCGTATTAACTTCCACCTTGGTCTAATAATAATAATGCAATGATTCCCGACGTTTGTTATACTTGTTATAACGCAAGAAGTGGGCTTTGCGGAACATTCTCCTGTATTTGCTAACCGCGGATGTCTGTTCACGTCGCGTCTTGCCGTGTTTGTCGGATGGGTATTGGTTGTCTCTAAGGATAACGGATGGAATTGACCGTCACGCGCGTAATTCCTTAATAAATTTTTCAACTAATAGTTTTTGCCTCCTTGACGCGTGCGACGTCTTCTCTGGCGGGCTGGAGTAACTGGATAGTATGTCTTCTGGGAACAAATACACAGAATAAGCGTGCAATCAAGTCGCACCTCTCTTACTCCTGTATCTTGAAAGGAGGGGACAAGCGTGCACTTGTGAGCATCTTTCTTGTTTACAGAATGGAATGAAACGTCAAGCGTGCGCTCGTGAGCACCTTTCTTGTCTACAGAATAAGGAAATGACAAGCGTGCACTCGTGAGCACCTTTCTTGTCTACAGAATGGAAGGAAACGACAAGCGTGCGCTCGTGACGCACCTCTCTTGTCTTTAGGATAAGACTGACGCGGGAGAAACCAGAATCTAACTAATAACTAAATAGTTTAATTGGAATAGGGAAAAAACAAAAAATGCGTATACATATATTTATGTATACATGTATGTATATATTCATAAAAGGAAACACCCGTTCTTAAATTAAGGAAGTGTGTCAATAATACAAAATTCTTACCATAATAGTGTAACACAGCCGATTTTCTATCGGCTTCGCCCGGCCTTCCGCCTGCCGGACAGCTCGGTCGGCTCCAAGTTCAAGAGGAGAGGAAGGGACGAAATTGCGACACTTGTGTGATTAATGCTTAAATGCAGTGTGATTTATTCACTTAGTTATTTTGATACATTGAATATAACCGGAATGGTATTTTGAATCAAACTTAGTCTCGTTATTACAGCGGGAACTTAGTCACGTTATTTACATCGGATATAACTGGAACGGTATTTTAATCACGGTATTTACAAACGGATAGCATTACTAGTTTTTATCGGCGCGATAATCCTGGCGCAGAATTGTTCGCGGGGCGGCCTACAAACGGTCACGAGTTTCGGCGCGGTGGACTTATTATTAGATCTTAACCTACGGGGTATATTTACAAAGGGGGAATGCTGGTATCCGGAAGATGTTCCGGGCCGTGAAAACGGCCGGTGGAGTCGTGACAACGACTGTAGAGTCGTAAGAACGACTGTTCTTGATGTGGCGGTTACAACGGCCAATTGAGTTTCCGTGGCTCGGAGAGCCGACGGAGATGGTGTGCGCCGAAGCGCCAGGTGAGTCGAGACTACGCCTCGACCGGGCGGTCAGGATGTGTCCAAGACTACGCCTTTGACACCAGGTGAGTCGAGACTACGCCTCGACCGGAAGGTCAGGATGTGCCCGAGACTACGCCTCTGGCACCGGGTGAGTCGAGACTACGTCTCGACCGGAAAGTCAGGATATCTGCACCGAGACTACGCCTCGGCTTTAAGAAGGACTGCTCTTGGAGACACTGCCTCGAGAGCTCGGGAAAGGAACTGGTCTCGACTGCCGAAATCGCTCGGCTTTTATGCCCCGGAGCGGCCTACGGTCCGTCCGTGGTCGGCGTGCGGTACGAGCTTGTTTGCGCGCCGTATCACGCACCTGTGCCGTGTCGTACTGGCACCGGCCTTCTTCTGTACACGTGCGCTCTTATTGTATAATTCCGTACCTTATACTATCGGTTAGTTCGCAGGGATAGGCGTTCTATAGGAAGGTTGGCGGAATTATGGTAGGCGTGCGTGTTATATTATACATTTATTTTATTTAATGGAACGCGAAAAAAAAAACCATAACATATGTACACTATATACAAAATATAACAGTGACGGGACTCGTCCCGTCACAATAGTTTAACTCTCAATCCGAACGGCGAGAAATATTCTAAGTCTCGATTCGCAATAACAGAAATATTCTAAGTCCCGATTGTACTACCAGAAATATTCTAAGCCCGAGTAGCAGAAATATTCTAAGTCCCGGAGCGAATTTTACTGACTGAGATTCTGAATCTCAATGACGCTTCTGCCGGTCGCTCCGGCCGTTTTTATACTTTACTAGTAACTCTGTACGGAATATATATTTATTGCCACTATCTTACACACACCTACATCCAACGTGTTACATAAATACTCACTCTCTGCACGGTAGAACTTTAGTCGTGTTCGTAAACGCGAGACGTTCGAGTTATTATTTATTCGCGTACCATGCAAAGCACCATCCATCTTGTACCAGCGCTTGCTACCTACTACTCTTTTCACTGTCCTCGCCAGCCAACGCAGACTTGCTACGCTGCGCGCGCACATCGGACAATCGTAACCTTGATGGTTTTTTAACTCGTTTTCGGTTTTCCAATGCTAGTTTTTACCATTCCGGTGTCCCAGGAAGTTCCTTTTCCCGTCACCGGAAAGTGTTTTACAGATGCCGCGGTTCTCCTTTCTTGAACAAATATGGTTTTCTCTGCTCCTGGAAGCTTTCTCGTTTTTTGACTTTTCAGTCCTTTTTGTGCCTTCCGGTTTTTCCGGAAGTTTGCCCCGTTATTATTATTTGTGTGTTTTTTAGTTTGCCCGGAAGCCGTATTTATTGACTTCCGATTTACTCGAAAGTTACTTGTATCGCCTTCCGATTTATTTAGCAACCACTCTTCCAACTTCCGGTTGTACTCGGAAGTTGAATTTCTTGGTTTCCGGCTTGTACAGAAGCTGCCTTTTACTATTTGTTTTCTGGAAGTGTTTAAAACTTATTATTACATGAACAAAGTACAGAAAAGACTTAATACTACGTGAACAAAGTACGGAAAAAAATTTAATACTAAATGAACAAAGTACAGAAAATTTAATATTATATAAACGCTAGGGACATTAATCCATGGATTGTCTCTATTATGTCTTTTTTGTTGTACCGTTTTCTTAATTGCACACGTTTGACTACCATTTCTAGTCAGTTCACCCACATTTCTTCATCCATCGGCTTGGCCTGTTTGTCCGAGCTTCCATCTGTGGTCTTTGGTCCTATCTGCTCAATCCTTATTGCTTCCTTGTCCCTTGATGACAATGTCATTTACTCCTAATAATTCTGCAAGTTCAGCTAGCGTTTGACATGAGTCTTCATGAAGTAATGCCGCC
Source organism: Pseudomyrmex gracilis (assembly GCF_002006095.1). Classification (NCBI taxonomy): domain Eukaryota; kingdom Metazoa; phylum Arthropoda; class Insecta; order Hymenoptera; family Formicidae; genus Pseudomyrmex; species Pseudomyrmex gracilis. Next base: position 22,178 of record NW_018022091.1, read on the forward strand.
AATTCTTCGTCTTCAAACTTTTTTGGTGCGCTAGATCGTTCTTTATCTTCAACATCAAAATCATTATTTTTGAAGCGTCTAAATCACTCTCTGCATGTTGTTTCCGACAGAACATAGTCGCCGTAAGTCTCAACAAGAATTCTGTGTGCTTCAGCTGCAAATTTTTTTTGAATAAAATAGTGCAATACAATTCTCCGCAAATACTCTGTTTTTGACACAAAATTCGACATGTTTAACACTATGAAAAAAAAGTTGTTTACATTTCGGCGAAATGACACACTGAATTGAATCAGGCTTGCCTATGGTACTTCCTTATAGATGCGTTACCATCTTAAACTACACGCACGCAGTTCTGATAACGCCATCTGTTGGGAAACAGCGAGATCTTATTCAAGGTCCCAATACTTGTGTTGCAACTAGATTTCCCAGTAATCCAGTTCTGAGAGAAATGGATCGAGACAATAGCTACTCAGAACAGACAAGAAAGCGTACGAAATATACCGAAATATAACCGTATTTGCATATTGCACTTCACAAATGATTGCGTCGAAAGCATTGTTTATTCGCAAGTGTGATTAAAACCAAATATGGTGTCGTCTATTTTTCCTCAAAATCGAAGGTAATTTGATTCTTGTTAATTAATTGTTACTAACTTATGTGCGCGTGAGCTTGTAATAACCAATATGTAAGTGTTGAAAAGCTTTATTGCAGCGTTATAATGTAGAACAGAAAAATTGAAAGTTTAATGTAGCTTAATTATTTGCAAGTAGTAATAATTTGTAAATGTTATTGTGGCAGTTGTAAAAGCTACCATCAAAAATTAAAGCAACATACGGTAGGTCTCGCAATTCCGCGCGCCGCCGCTACGTGGCGCGCGGCCGCGATTGTCGCGCGGAGGTACTATTTGTCGCGGCGTTTACATATGTAGACCCGCTTGGCGCATAACTATCGCTGTAGAGTGAGCGGCAGCAAAATACTAGAATGTCAGCATCATCAATCCTGAAGCACCCAGCAACGCTCCAGCGGTCTGGATCACTAGATCAACGCCTCCACAATTCCCAGGGATCCATCTCGGAGCAGTTTTCATCCCGGAGCCATACGGAGTACCAAAATTAAAAGCAACCAATCCTAAGGCGGAGTCCACCGGACCAGTAGAAGAGTCATTCCGGCCGTGAATACTCCGACCACATAACGTACCCTCGCCTCGACAAATTCGGCCTCTTAGGGCTCTGCTAGCGCAGTGGGACATCAGGGTTCGAAGATACACCTCATCCAGAGACCGCTTAGACCTACCACCGCTCATCTCTCCAATACCTTTTCCTCCTCGCCAGCGCATTCACAAGTCAACGCAGACGCTTCTTCCACCCCGCGTACACAGAGGGGTTCAAGAGAAACCACTGAAATATAAAGATCAGTCCACGCAGTCGAGCGGCAGTGAATGGGAACGATCGCCACGGGAAATTATCTCAGCAGCAGTACAGACTGAGATCATAGGCGAAATCATCTCCCGGCACTCCAGAGACACACAGGAGAAGAAGCGGCAACATAAATCGAAAAGCCGTTCTAAGCACCGATCCCCGAGAGCCACGACAAGAAGAACCCACACCAGCAGTCGACGGGATCGTTCACGGTATCACAGAACTACGCGAAAGACTCCCGCGTATCCAATTATTCAAATCGGCTCTTGTCAGAGCCAAGTATTTACTTATAACAAATAGTCTGTATATCACAAATAGTCTGTAAATACCGCTAGAATAAAAACCCATATTTTTGGAACATCGCTCAATCTTCACTAAAGCGAAGAACCTGACCTCGGCCGCTATCCTTTTGCTGCTGTCACCACCGCTGCTTTTCACCATTGTTGCTACACACACTTAACCGCCAAAGTTATATTTATCGATAAAATACAATTCCACATATACAATTCCAAACAACTTGATGCAGTTATCAGCTTTGAATGTGGACTTGTCAAATGCAAATATTATTGATCATTGCATTCCACAGTTGACGAAGCGTCGCAAAGTGAAACATTGTATGATAGCAGAATCAAAAAGTCAACTATCAAACACAGAAATGATTGCTGGCCAATCAATCGCAGTCGACAAAGCATCAATGCATTCCGAGTCTATGAATGATTCACAGACAAGGTAAAAGAATATATTAACTTAAAACTGTATATCTGTAATACTATTCTTATCGTCTTTCTTATTATTTGTTTGTACGTGGACCTTAAAATGAATAACAATTTTGTTTGCAGTTCAATAATAGAAAAGCAAGCAGAGACAGAAAGCAGTACATTTTTATCATGCAATGTACTGAGCACTCGAAAAAAGATTTACAGATATCCTGGAGATATTAAAGATGAGCTTGTAGGTCAAATGACCTCAGCAAGTAACAGTTAATGCATTCAATTATTACAATCGGCTTGCAAAGCAAAAGATAAAAAGATAAAAACATTAATGCTTAAAGAATTGCCATAAACAGAAAATAGCAAGCTTAGTACAGGGTGCGTCGCCAAAATCCGGACAAATTTCAATTTGATATTCCTTCCGTTCAGTACCATTGGCAGATGTCGCGATTGGCATTCAAATAGCTTGACGCATGTACTAAACTACCATAACTTCGAAACAGTCGCAATGTTGAAACCCAGT
>NW_018022091.1:25729-28651 GCF_002006095.1 Pseudomyrmex gracilis
ATATATTGAGTGAATATATTATTTATGGCCTTACAAACAATGGAGCTAAACAAATTTTGTAAATCTTTTCATTGTAGCAATAAAACATATTTAGAAAAACATATATAATTTGTCCGGATTTTGGCGCCGCACCCTGTACAACTGTTGCGTAAATTGCGACAAAAAAATGTGATCGTTCAGAAAATGCTTTGGAAATCATAGAGGTATAAACAAATAGTGTAATAATAATAATGAAAAAGAGTCACTAACAAATTTTAAGATATAATAATTAAATTATACTGTGCGCCTTTTTTTAATTTTTTGTGAAAAAGTTGGTGTGTTACGTGAAATTCTTGTATACTGTGATGGGCACCTTGCGTTGGATGTTATGGCGGAGGCGCCGCACAATTTCGGCACGTTTTTGCCAAAAAAAAAACCAAATTTTTCTACTCACCTAAGTCGAAAGTTGGGCGCCAGGCGTGGTTTTTTACACGCTAACTCAAAAATCTTAATTAGCAGCAAGAATCCCGACAAATAATTTCGACGTGACGGCAAGGTCACTCGGCAGCTCAGTTTATAACGATAACGGAGAGGCGTGAGTTTAAGAGACAGTATTTAATAAATAATGGCAGAGAAACTCGTTTGTTTTGAGTTAAATAAAAAAAATATAATCTTAATAAAAATCGTTTTCAATGATACCGAGTATCGGCAGTACAGTGTATCACATAAACAAAACATAAAAGAAAATGGTACATTTACCGAGGCGTGAACACTTTACACCGTCAATTACGCGTAATCGGCAACTAATTCAGCAGGTGTAAGTATCTCTGGTTATTTATTCGCGGTCGCGTTCCATCTTCCTCTGTACAATGTCGCACGGAGATGACCGCACGGGTTATCTCTGCGGAGGAATGTGCGGTCGCGTGCAAGACGTTCGGCGCGACGCGCGGGCGCTGCACGCTCTCCGTGTAGCGCGAGCTAGACAATAGACTAACGCACGGCCGCAATCTGACGGCTAAGAATTTCGGCACGATTCGCAATTTTACTCTTTTATATGTCGTAAGTTACAAACAGGTGATATTCCGTGTCTCTAAATTATACGCTCGGTAACAAAAACGACATACAGACGCGGCACAAAGATATAGTATAATGAAAATACAAAAAATGACAACAAGACACGCACGAATAAAGAGCGAGATTACGTCCGGATTGTTGCGACCGTGTCACGGCGAGAGAGCAGCTAAGAGAAGATTTTACGGCAACCACCGATTTTACTAGCTCAATTATACAATATTAAACACATCAAACGCGAATGTACCGCACAGCATCGAGCTGACAATTGACTTACAAACTCGATCCACGACAGTATAATTTCGAAAGTACAGAATATGCGAGAGAGGGCGAGCGATCACTCACGTTTGTCGGCACTCTCCTCACGTGTTTTCTCAGCTCCACCAAAGGAATTTTTCTTGACAGCTTCCTCAAGGCTGTTCCTCGGGGCTCTCCGTATTCCTCGGGCCTCACTTCACGGCACTCACTTTGGCACGTTTCACAATCTTTTTCGGAGGCGAGGAAATCGCGTCGTTCACGGCCCGCACAACAATGATCTCGGCCGCTACAGCAATTTCCCTCGGGGCCGCAAGCCGTTACTCGGGCCAGGTAATTAGCCAATCATACTGCGCGCCGTGCGGCGCTGTGATTGACGGCGGCCACGTGCGTATCGGCAACGCGTCAACGCGGGCCCTTTTCTGGCTGTATCGGTCCGCTCCGCTTATTTTCTGTTGTAGATGAGCTTACTCGGGCCCATCCCCCCGCATCACGGGGCCGACAACTCCATAGGGTGCCCCGCTCCAGTTTTTGTAAAGTCGGGGTACCGGTATCTCTCGTTTTTTGGTTCGTCGTCGACATCATTGCCAAGCGTCTCGTGTTTATGAGGCCCTTACGCACCTGTATCGATGTCTGTTTCTATCGTCTCTCTTTGTTGCTTTTCTTCGTCCGACGCTGCGTGTCGTGCTACGATCTCTCTCTCTATGCACTGAATAAACTACAAAATAACCGCCAAGCAATTCGTACGGCAAAGTCATCATTTCGGGTTGCTCAAACGCCCAGAATAATCTGAAATTATCGCAAACAAGAATTACCACAAATTGCAACGTCTCAATTATAGATAATAAACGATATCGCAACGCGGCTTCGCCAATATATGTGTTTGCTTGTTGCGCGCATCCTAACAAGCTGCTCTCCCTTAAATCAAGGAAGACGTAAGCCCATCGCCTCCCGTGCCGGCCGGAATTATTTCCTTGTGACGGACAAGAAAAGTGTCACGTTACACTAAATATAAAAAAAAATAAAACAGTGCGCCAAGTACACGCACAACACGTAATACTTTAAATTAAAATTCTAAACTCAACCTAGTATTTATAAAAAACTGTATTTAATTTTTAATATAAAACATCCTTTTTCTACAAAAGCTACGTTACAAAAGAAGTGATATGAGAAAGTAGCACCAAGTACAGTCGGCGTCAATGAATCGTTTCGTAGCCCCGGGAGCTAGGGGTAAGAGAGACGGTATTCCCTAGAAGTAAGTACTGCCAACGGGCGCCGCACTAACTACCTGTAGCAGATTTCGATTAATTGACTAATTACAGTATTTACTGCTAGGGAATACCGTCCCTCTTATCCCTAGCTTCCCGCGGCAACGAAACAATTCATTGACGCCGACTTTGTTTAACAGCACATATCTGTAAGTTAACATATTAATCTTATTTTGCGCATTTACGTTTATAAAAAAATCTTAATGTTTTGCTATATTATATTTGATAGTAGAATTTGATAAAGACCTAAACCGAAGGTCGAAACGTTATTTATATACATCATGAATAAATAATATTACCATCACATATTCGCACAACAACACCTGTGTATTTAGTTCCAACTGCCTGT
>NW_018022092.1:0-2518 GCF_002006095.1 Pseudomyrmex gracilis
GTTTTCAAACCAGTTCTGAGAGACAAGACAAAGCAATTTTATGTCACAAGAGACGCATTTGGCATTAAAAATTTTAAATATAGCTAGCACACTTCAACTAAAATTAGATTATAATAAGTTTTATACCAGCAAACGTTTACAAAAACGCCTCTGGTAGAAAAAACGAAGCAATTGTACGTCACATGAGACGCCTCTGGCATTCTAAAATTTTAAATATAGCCAGCACACGCCAACCAAAATTGCTTCGAAATAATTAATATTCCAGCACACGTTTACAAGAACGCCTCTGGAAAATATAGCAAAGCAACTTTACAATCAAAAAGATGCATCTAATATTATTTTATATTAAAATTATTTCGAAAATAAAGTCATTATGCATTGGCAGTTGTTAATAAATTTTATCAGCACACGTTAGTAAAAACGTTTCTGGGAGAAAAAACGAAGCACCTTTACGGCCAAAAAAATGAATCTGATATTATTTTGAATTAAAATTATTTCAAAAAAGCCATTATGCATTGGCAGTTTATAATAACTTTTACACCAGCACACGTTAGTAACAACGCCTCTGGGAGAAAAAACGAAGCATCTTTACGTCATAAATATGCATCTGACATTATTTAATATTAAAATTATTTCGAAAACAATCATTATGCATCGGCAATACATAATAAATTTTACACCAGCACACGGTTGTAAAAACGCCTCTGGGAGGAAAACCAAATCAATTGTACGTCACATGAAACGCCTCTGGCATTATAAATTTTTAAATATAGCCAGCACACGTTAACCAAAACTGCTTCATACTAATTAATATTACAACACACGTTTACAAGAACGCCTCTGGGGAAAAAAAGACAAAGCAACTGTACAGTCACAATGACGTATCTGCCAATGTTTTATATTAATATTATTTACAAAATAGCTAGCATGCGTCGGCAGGTCATAATAATTTTTACACCAGCACACACGTTTTTGAAAAAACCTCTGGAAGGAAAGACGATGCAACTTTACAGTCAAAATGAAGCGTCTGACATTGTTTTATGATAATTAATATTATATAGAAAATAGCCAGCGTGTTGGCAATTCATAATAATTTTTACACCAGCACACGTTTTTATAAACGCCTCTGAAAGGAAAGACAAAGAAACATTACAGTCCAAATGATGCATCTGACATTGTTTTTTATTAATATTATTTAGATATCAGCCAGCATGCGTTGGCAGTTTATAATAATTTTTACACCAGCACACGTTTTCAAAAACGCCTCTGGGAGGAAAAACAAAGCAACTTTACAAACAAAAAGATGTGTTACGTCTTGAGGACTCCACGGGCCCCTTTTTCTTGCAACGTGACGCGCCAACATACAATAAATTCCTTTTTTTTCTCAATAAATAACACGAACGGATTTGGACTTCGACGCGATAGGCGCGCAAATAGAAATCGTGTCGACGCCGAAAACAATAAACCGAGCCTAGCAACGATCTTAAAAATTCCTTCGTAGACGATAGCGAACAGAAACTTTTATTATTGTCTAAACATCCCGAGCAACTTTCCAAATAAACTCGGTTATCTCCGGGTCAAAGAAATACATCCTATAAAATTTAGGACAGCCAGCGCAAGTAAAGATCCGTCGCCACGAGCGATTACAAAAAAAAGGTTTATCACTCGATAAATATCGAAGGGTCTATGCGGCGTGATCGAAAAGACAACACTCTCCCTTTTTCCTTCCCCGAAAAATCGGACGAGGCGACCAAAGCGAGAGATCGTCGCCGATTGGCGATCTCGGATGTCGCCCAACCGACTAATTAACAAATAGGAACCAGCAAAGCTCAACTGAGTTCCCGATTGGGAGAGTCCTCGCTTACTCAAAACTGTATATAAGCCAGAGCTCTCGGAATCAGAGAACAGAAAGAACCGCGCCGCGTATCTAGTTAGTGCCGCAGATTTTAGAAGCACCACAGCGAGTGAGTGAGTGACAGTGAGTGGAGAATGTGAAATCCAAGAGTGAACTACTACGCCGCAACAGCCTAAAACCTTTTATTAATCAACATCACTGGTCCGCAGCAAATAGTAAGTTTACATTGTAATTACATTCATTCGGAGGTTCCACTGTTCGCGTACCTACCTTCCGATTTTGCGACTGATTTTCGAAGAAATCAAGAAACATTCAAAATAAACAAATACATAAATACACTCAAAAACTCGGTTTAATCGAAAAGACTACTCGCGGTATATAGCCGTCTTGGGTGGCGTCCGAATTATCGGAAGGGCTACTCGCGGTGTACAACCGTCTTGGGTGGCAGCCGAAATTTTGGAAGGGCTACTCGCGGTGTATAGCCGTCTGGGGTGGCGTCCGAATTATTTCTTTTTAATTTCTAAATCACGGAAACAAACAAAACTCGCTTATCTCCGAATATCAGTCTTAGAATCATGACACATCCAAATTTATTCTTATCGTTATTTCCATTGAAACCTAAGAAATGAAACAAAACCGAATTTATCAAGATACAAATCTCTA
>NW_018022092.1:2748-4891 GCF_002006095.1 Pseudomyrmex gracilis
AACTAAAGAATTATTCTTTGTTATCCTTCTTTCCGTACAACCCACTCTCACTTCCTCGTTAAAATCGCTAGGTCCCGTCCTTGGTAAATGAGACTTGCGTCTCAGACCTAAAAAGAGACCAACAAAGCAAGTGTTCGCTAGACAGAGTAAGATCTGCGTACGCCGTTGACCTGTCGACGAATATAAACAAACTCGCTCGACTCTCTCACAGCGAGACTTCCGTGTCCACTGTAAAGAGAGATATGGAAAACGACGCGTTTACTGTTGCGTCACACCATAGCCCGACCGTAACCGTGGGCCAGAACGTAACAAATGCATCTGGTATTGTTTTATATTATTATTATATTACTTAGAAAATAGCCAGCATTGACAGCGTTTTCTATACTCACGTTAGTACAAAGATGATAGTCTAAACGGAGAGTCACATAACACAAAATAATCACAATTTATCACAATTAAATACAACACAATATATTATACACAATATATTTGAATACAACACAATATAAATTGTGCTATATTACAATAGAATAGTACATAATTTATTACATTACAATGTAATATTACACACCAAATGCAACAAAATATTTACTTTGTGAATTCTTCATTAAAACTTATAAAAGTTTTACTTGTTTTGTGTTCTATTGAAAACTTTGGCAAAAAACACGTACTCTGCAAAACGAGTTATTTTAAAGTCGTTTTATGATAGTGCAAAACGCAATTGCAGTCACAGATTTCGCGGAAGTGATCAATCGTGTTGCGATTGAGTGATTTGATGCAATTTATCAATTTCGTAAGACTTGCGTTTGCTTTTTGCGACTACTATAAAACGATCTTTATGTTTTTTTTTTTTTTTATGTCATTATTTTAACGTGCCCATAACCGTTAGCCAATTTTTGCGGGCACATTCACTTCTTCTCCTTTTACTCTTATTTCTCTGGTCTCTTCTATTTTTCCTCTAACAACTTAGAGAACGGTGTAAAACACCGAAAATGTCCAAAAATATCCATAGCGTAACTACGCACATCCAATCGACACGGCTGATGCAACAACAATGATCTTTATGTTTGCAGATTTGTAGGGTTAGAAGATCTGTCATGTAGCATGACAGATATACACATGCAAAATAGTCATATGTGCACGCGTCATAGTGCAGCACTCTCTATCGGGATATTCGTGAACTACATAATGCTCGGTTTTTTTAGACACAGTAATGCATATGATAGCACATATAAAGCCTGTTCTACATTGATTGCAAGCGCAAACGCAAGGAACAGGTCTGGTAGAATTGACTAATCGTATTGATCTAATCAGTCAATTGACCAGCGTGATTGGTCAATTCTACGAGATCTATACCTTGCGTTTGCGCTTGCGATTAATGTAGAACGAGCTTAATACTTCTATATCGCTAGTCGCGTATAGCCCATTTTACATTGATCGCAAACGCAAACGCAAGTTATAGATCTCGTAGAAGTGACCAATCACGCTGGTCAATTGGCTGATATGATCAATACAATTAGTCAATTTTACCAGACCTGTTCCTTGCGTTTGCGCTTGCGATCAATGTAGAACGGGTTTAACTCATCACAAGATGACCTCTTTCTCATCAATTAGATATTCAAATCATAATCTAAGTGTCTCATTATATTCTTTTTTGTGATACTTTTATCGCTAGCTAAGTTTAAATACGTATAAAAGCTTACAAATAATTCTGCCACATGAATATATAATGAGGTTATAGAAGAAAACAGTATCAGTAAAAATTTATGTTTATTTTCAACGACCACAAGTAGCTAGCGATAAATTTTGGCACATTTTATTTATTTTTGGAAAAGCATTTTGGATTTTATGCGGTAAATACAACACCAGAAGACTTCTTAGAAACGTCGGTTTACAGGTGTCTATAGTCGGTATCCAGTACCCTCCTAAAGCGTTTTCAATGCTCGCATTGTTTAAATCGGAACGACTTTCTATGCAGTCTATGCACTTCATGCGTAACTCGGAACGCAGCTTACATCAGGAAAGCCACATCTTTTGAATCGTTTTATTACATTTATGCAAGGTTGGGTAGTGTCTAGTTAAAAAGATAAAAGTTAAGTTAAAAAGTTAAAAAGTTAAATAATTTTAACTTTATCTAGTTACA
>NW_018022092.1:5401-11157 GCF_002006095.1 Pseudomyrmex gracilis
TAACTTAACTTTTAATCAATTAATTTCATTATGGATTAACTTATATCTTAACTAAATAAAATTTTTAAGACCTTTAACTGTAACTTAACTTAAATAAAAAAAAAATTTAACTTACCCAACCTTGCATTTATGGCAATCTGACCTTTTGGCTATGTAATAAATCGAGGTGCAACACAATGGACGTAATCCTGGACCAACTGTTTGTACCATTTCAAATGTTTCAGGAAACATTCTAAAATAGAGAAATTCAACTGATACAACTAATAAGTGTAATGGTGGAATGATGTACAGCTGTCACTTTTTAAGTTACATTATGATATTATTTCAAGGAAAACTTCTCATGCTTATTTTTTTCATGCAAAGATATAATTTTTACTCACTGAAAATGTTCTTTGAACATTTTTCTGGAATAACTAGATATCACTCTTTCTACGTAATCTGTTAATTTCTCTACAAACATCATTTCTCCACGCGTTTCGTCAACAATTAATGTTGTATATAATATTTCTAATTCAAGATTCGAAAATAATATATTTTCATTTTCAGTTTCACCATCTTCATATTCATTTTCACTCGAGTTGCTAGTACTATCAAAAATAGTTTCATAATTATACTTATTTTTCATTATTAAGATTAAAGCTAACAGTTTGTCCTTCATAGCCAGTTTTGATTTGCATCCACGAAGTAAGAGTAAGGAAATCGAACTCCGTGATACAAAAGTGGTCCCGATTTTTACGGTTTATTGAGAGGGAATCCGCTCGAGGAAATAGGTTTTTAGGGTTGGACGCCATTTACAAAACTGTGCATGTACACTACTAACACATGTACACGTTTAGGTATGTAATCTATCTTGTTACATATACTCTTTTAGTTTAAGTGTTATTAATTTTGCAACTTTTGTGATGTTCCGTGGATTTAACTTTAAATGGGTAACTTATCGACACTGGTATTAAGCCTGTTCTACATTGATCGCAAGCGCAAACGCACGGAACAGGTTTCGTAGAAGTGACTAATCGTATTGATCAAATCAGCCAATTGACCAGCGTGATTGGTCAATTCTACGAGATCTATAACTTGCGTTTGCGTTTGCGATCAATGTAGAATAGGCTTATCTTCGCAATAAGAGGCACGAGGCCCGAGAAAGAGAGACGCACAAAGTCCAAATATAGATAGTCGAGTAAAACGGGCTATACGCGACTAGCAATATAGAAGTATTAAGCCCGTTTTACATTGATCGCAAGCGTAAACGCAAAGTATAGATCTCGTAGAATTAACCAATCACGCTGGCCAATTGGCTGATTTGATCAATACGATTAGTCAATTCTACCAGACCTGTTCCTTGCGTTTGCACTTGCGATAAATGTAGAACGGGCTTTCCATATATGTTTTCGATAACGTGCTTAGAACACTAATTTTTAACAGTCGGTAACTTACCGACATCAATAAATGTTTAGGTTTAGGTTTAGGTATGATAAAACGGTGGTACTGGTAATAATACCAACCTCGAATGATAACTTATTAACGGTATCTGTTACCGGCATGAGTTATGCTACCGCATGCTTATTTCACGGCTTAAGCGGTTCTATTCTGATCCTATATTTCATGGCTACCAGAGGATACTACTTTGTTCAATAAGAGAACGGAATTTTTCAACCAATCAGAAACTTAGTCCTTTTTAGAATGATTTCCCAAATAAATTTTAGAAAGAGTTTAACGTGCGTGACTCCTTAATGGCTAGAGACACCAAAAGAACGGATGAAACTTTTGACCGAAATACTTATTACTAGGGTGACTGACCATTCAGAGCGTTTCTTGTTCAAAACGGCGTTTCTATAGTGTTCTTTTAACTGAAACTTACCGGACACGACTGTCACATGCTTTACGGTTTGGAATAACGGATAATTGGCTTTGTCCAAGTAGAATACTTGTAACTAGGAAGACGACCAATGTTACGTCTTAACAGGAGCCGACGACCGTTTTTGGATGTTCCACGGTCAAGGAACACTTTGGCGTTTCCTGGAGATTTTTTGACTGTTTGCCGTTGCAGTAGCCGCAATCTTCGATTTATTTTATTAACATTATAGTGGCACCACACCTGGCGCAAGGAATATGTCCACCAAATACAAAACTCTTGGAAAAATTCTAGAACGGCTTATTTCACATTTAATTTGTAAGTAATGCTGGAGAAGTCGGATCTACCGCGTCATTTACAACAAAACATGCAAGTAATCGTACGAATGTAACCAACAATAATGCTGCAAAACACTGGATCGTCGTTTATTTGAAATAATTAACGCACTGATTCTGAAACACGGACGCGGATACTAAATTAAGACTTAACGCGCACAATCTTGCAGAATTGTCACCGAATTGCTGAAATATAGTAAAACGATTAAACAAAGTCACAGGTGACGAAAGATAACTACGTGTTAGCGCCGTTATTCTTCCGCAGAGAATTGATTTTCGGAAATCTGGAATACGCGTCAGCGCCTTCCAGGAAAAGGAAGTTGGAGATACGCCGTTGAGATGCGCTTTCTCCGGAGAGAGAATACGCGGTAAGCGCCTTCTCTTTGGTTAGGTATACAAACTCTATTGAGTGTATAATAAAATAATTGAAATGTTTTGATAAGAATATGTTACGTCCTGGCCCATGGTCGGGCTGTGGTGTGACGCAACAGTAAACGCGTCGTTTTCCATATCTCTCTTTACAGTGGAACACGGAAATTCCGCTGTGAGAGAGTCGAGCGAGTTTGATTATATTCGTCGACAGATCAACGGCGTACGCCGATCTTACTCTGTCTAGCGAACACTCGCTCGTTGGTCCCTCTTTAGATCTGAGACGCAAATCTCATTTACCAAGGACGGGACCTAGCGATTTTAACGAGGAAGTGAGAGTGGGTAGTACGGAGAGAAGAATAACAAAGAATAATTTTTTAGTTTGATTCCACACATTATAAAGTAGTTATATTTCTTTAAAAAAAGACAAATTAAAACCTTAGCAAATTACTAACATACAGGTGTGTTGAAACTAATACAATGACGGAGCGCATAATCATTTCGTACAAAGTAATCTATAAGCTAAGGTGCTAGTGTGAGAGAGAGAAGGAATACGAGTTGTTTAGTGCAGTCAGCCTTTTTAACCCATGTTACGCAACTTAGATCATCTTAAAAATGTAGTTCCTTATGTCACTTGACAAATTCGGTTTTGTTTCATTTCTTAGGTTCCGATAAATTTAATGATAGGAATAAATTTGGATGTGTCATGATTTTAAGACTGATATTCGAAGATAAGCGGATATGGTTTCTTTCCGGGATTTAGGAAGGAAAAAAGAAATAATTCGGACGCCACCCGAGACGGCTATACACCGCGAGTAGCCCTTCCGAAAAATTTGGCTGCCACCCGAGACGGTTACACACCGCGAGTAGCCTTTCCGATTAAATCGAATTTTGAGTGTATCTATATATTTGTTTATTTTGACCGTTTTCCGATATCTCCGAAAATCACTCGCGACGTCAGCTTTTAATTTCGCGAGAAGTGGAACCTCCGTATATATAATGATGTGGACTTACTATTTGCTGCGGACCAGTGATGTTGATTAATAGAAGGTTCTAGTGGTGCTTCTAAAATCTGCGGCACTAACTGCCTTTGGTTTTGAGAGTCCTGGCTTATATACAATTTTGAGTAAGCGAGGACTCTCCCAATCGGAAACCTCAGTCGAGCTTCGCCAGTTCCCATTTGTTAGTTAGTGGTCGGGTAAAATTCGTGAAATCACCAATCGGCGACGATCTCTCGGTTCGGTCGACTCGTCCGATTTTCCGAAGAAGGAAAAAGGGAGAGTGTTGGTTTTTGATCACGCCACCTAGACCCTTTCCTATTTGTATATAATAAAATTGCTCGTGGCGCCGGAGTTCTATTTGCTCCGGCTGGTCTAATTTTTATGAGCGGTGTTCTTCCTGGCCCGGAGATATCTGGGTTTGTTTGAAAAGTTGCTCGGGATGTTTAAACAATAATAAAAATTTCTGTTCGCTATCGTCTACAAAGGAATTTTTAGGATCGTTGCTAGGCTCAGTTTATTGTTTTCGGGAGTAGACACGATTTTTATTTGCGCGCCTATCGCGTCGAAGTCCGAGTTCGTTTGTGTTATTTATTGTTTTTAAAAAAGAAGGAATGTATTGTATGTCGGCGCGTCACGTTGCAAGGAAAAGGGGCCCGTAGAGTCCCCAGGACGTAACAAATAATAAAGATGTATATTCTATGATTAATGATGATTATATTGAATACACAAATTAACATTAATCGTTATAAACTAGAATTGATTACAAATAGTTGGTTGTGACTAATAAGTAACTAACTTACGATTATTTGTGTAGATTCTATTTGCTTGAGCTTTGCTGAAGTAGGATGAGCTTGGATACAAACGCTCGGAACTTGTTGAATAATGACTGACTGAGTGCTGCTTGAAACTATGTTGCGATATTCACTGATTTTCTGACTGACGTTTTTAAAGAACGGCGCTTGAATGTCGTGAGAAGTTTCGCCATGGTGCATGTGCACTTACAATATTATATGCAGTTTTATACTATAGACGTTTATATGCAGGATCCACAGTGTGGATCATATATATATACAGGGTGTCCCAGAATTGCCGTACAATCGCTCGTAGGCAGGTAGAAGAAGTAAAACTGAGTCGAAAAGTCCTGAACCATTTTTTTCTCTTACATATAATAAAGGAGTAATTATTGAATACATCAAGCCAATTAGCGTCGACTTTTAGCCGAACGCAGATCAATGAGCCGCGTGGAGCGCTCACACACACCAAGCGCGCAGCTCACTGACGTGCGTCTGGCTAAAGGTCTGCGCTGATTGGCCTGATTTACTCAATAATTACTCCTTTATTATAAATAATAAAAAAAAATGGTTCAGGACTTTTCGACTCAGTTTTACTTCTTCTACCTGCCTACGAGCGATTGTACGGCAATTCTGGGACACCCTGTATATACATATGTATTAGTCATACATATGTATATATATATATATATACATATGTATGACTTATATATGAGACTTACGTGAAGCTTTCAATTATCTTCATATACAGGGTGTCTCAGAATTGCCATACAATCTCTCGTAGGCAGGTAGAAGGAATAAAACTGAGTCGAAAAGTCCTGAACCATTTTTTTCTATTATTTATAATAAAGGAGTAATTATTGAGTAAATCAGGACAATCAGCACGGACCTTTAGCCAGCCGCACGTCAGCGAACTGCGCGGAGCGCTCACACACACCAAGCGCGTGGCTCACTGACGTACGCCTGGCTAAAGGTCGGCGCTGATTGGCCTGATTTACTCAATAATTACACCTTTATTATAAATAATAAAAAAAAATGGTTCAGGACTTTGCGACTCAGTTTTATTCCTTCTATCTCCCTACGAGAGATTGTGCGGCAATTCTGGGACACCCTGTAATTAGATATTCTAACTCATGTTAAAATGAATGCAAAGGGTCCACCCTTGTGGTTTTCTGGATATAAACAATTAAAGAATCTTTTAAGGCTCCGAAGTTTTCCAAACTAATAAATATATATATATTCGGTCATGAGAGCCGTTCGCTAGGTGTTGTGCGTAAATTATACGTGTATATATATACATATATACGTGTTCACGTGTAAAATTTTTTACACGTAAAATTCGAATTGTAATAACAATTTCAATTTCAATTAGGGGGGGTACTTGGGATTTCTCATATATGAGATGCAA
>NW_018022092.1:11806-16519 GCF_002006095.1 Pseudomyrmex gracilis
TATGAATTTTAGAATTGTTATTACAATTCGAATTTCACGTATAAAAAATTTTACACGTGAACACGTATATATGTATATATATACACGTATAATTTACGCACAACACCTAGCGAACGGCTCTCATGACCGAATATATATATATTTATTATTTCTGGATATATATATAGATCCAGCAAACAATGTGAGTGTCAGATGTCGCGATTTTGTCGCCAACCGCCACACCAAATCCATATCCATCTGTCCTCAGTAGGATATAGTTTTGGTGAGTTTTGGTGACCATGTTGCGTTTTTTGTGTCTGTGTGTCAACAGCTTTGACAGCACACAAAGCATGTTTCCGTATTGTAGCGTTTCTGCACACAGTTTCTGTTGTCAGGTCTGCGCAGGCAAAAATTGTTTGCTGGGGATATACTCCGCGTGTATTTGCAAGTTTAGAAAATTTCCGAAAACTCAAGCTTTCAACGCCGTGGGCGGAAAATGAACATATACATACTGCTTATTTGGTAATGACGTCATCAACAAGACACAGTGATTTTCTAAAATTACTGGTATCTCGCGAACCAATGCAGATAGCCAAAAACCGGTTTTACAAGTACCTTTAACTAGGCACCTTTTAATTAACGTGATGGGTGAAAATAAACAATTGAGATATCTCGAGAACCGTGAAAGTTAAAGAAAATTGGTTTTCGGATTCGAGCTTTTAACACTTAGTTGCAAAATACTGCAGACTTAAAAGTTATTAATTTTTATTATTTAAACAATAAATTGTTAATAACAATTTTTGGAATTTTTGACTTGACTGGTATTTTGTAGTTTGAGACACTGATTTTTATGGTGCTTTAGTGGGGTTGTGCGTTTAGGTCAGCAGCGATGGTGGACAGCAGCAGTGGTGATAGCAGCAAAAGGATGGCGGCCGAGGTGTGATTCTTTAGTGAAGATTGATGTTCTAAAAATTAGGTTTTTATTTCCGAGGTATTTACAGGTTATTTACAACATATACATGGCTCTGATAAGAGCCGGTTTGTATAATTGAATGTGCCGGATTTCTCCGTTGGGTTCTGCGATGCCGTGATCGATCTCGTCTGCTGCGGGAGTGAGCTTTCCTCGTACTGGGCGATCGATGTCTGGAACGGCTTCTTTCTTTATGCTGCCGCTTCTTCTCCGGTTTGCGCTGCGGGATAACCTCGCCAGTGATCTCGATCTGTACTGCTGTGGAGGTAGTTTTCCTCTCGGTCTGTACTGCTGTGGAGATAGCTTTCCGTGGCGATCGTTCCCAGTCACTGTCGCTCGACTGCGTGGATTGATCCTTATATACCAGTCGTTCCCTCTACACCCCTCTATGTACGCGAGGTGGGGGAAGTGTCTGCGTTGACTTGTGAATCCTTTGGCGCGGAGGAGAAGGTATTGGTGAGATGAGCGGTGGAAAAACCAGGCTGTCTCTAGGCGACGTGTATCTCCGGACCCTGATGTCCCACTGTGCTAGCAGGGCTCTGGGAGACCGCGTTCGCCGAGGCGAGGGTATGTTGTGAGGTCGGAGTATCCACGGCCGGAACGATTCTTCTATTGGTCCAGTAGATTCCGCTTTCTGATTGGCTGCCTCTGGTTTTGCCACTCCAAATGGTTCGGAGATGAAGACCGCTCCGAGGTGTACCCCTGGGGATTGTGGAGGCGTTGGTCTGGTTATCTGGACCGCTGGAGCGTTGCTGGTGCTTCGGGATTAATGCTGCTGGTCTTCTGCTTCGGCGCCGCTCACTGTTCGGCGATAGATATGCGCCGAGCGGGTCTATATATGAAGACGCCGCGGCAATATGTACTTCCGCGCGACACTCGCGGTCATGCGCCACGTAGCGGCGGCGCGCGAACTGCGCGTCCTGCCGTACGTAACTTTATTTTTTGGTGGTGGTCTTTTTGACCGCCACAGGTGCAAACAGTTTTGCTTTATCTTTTCTGGTTTCCCTAAAATTAATTTTACAATTTCGGTGATGACGGGTGGTTCTGACCTTAGGGTAGTATTTTACCAACCTTGGTACAAGTCTTACAAAACTAGCGCTAAACGCGAGAGAAACTTGCTTGGAACTGTGATTTTTAAAGTATGATAACTTATCGACAATGGCGGTAAGAAGAATATAGTGACCCGATGGTACTAGTGACAGACTTTTACACGCAGCGCTATTTATCAGTAGCTTAGAGAACACTTTCACTGAATTACTTGGTTCGTGGCGTTGACCAACTCAAACCTGGTTACTTAGGTTTCGACCAGTAGGAACGTTCTTTCAAGTTAGACTCTCCGCTAATGGGTGCTTTCCAACAACACACTGTCATACTGTGACCGAACAATCGGTATAATTGCACTTTTCCGGCACTGTTCTTTTTATTAATTTAGTCTAACATTCACGGTCGCCAGACGGTTTATCCCTCGCCGCCAAAGATTATTGTAATTATTTTTTACTCACACTATTCCGGATTTGGCCTCGCACTTTGTTGATGTTTCCCGTCCTGACAGTTATCAACGATTGATCGATTGCCAGTTGATTTTCTCCGGATATACTCGGTGCGACGGTAGATTCCCTACCGATAAAGTACTTACCTCTGATTGGCACGATACCTATTATCTGAGGTTTGTCCTTCGAGGTCGATCTCACCAAGAAACTATTTTGTAATCTAACCAATGGAGTCACGCTTGCTTTGTCCAATCAGGAGCCTGTCCTGCGGTGTTGCATATATCTTTTAAATCGGAGCGGACAGGATGATTGCATACAAAAATCACTCGATGCGTTTGCACATCAATATCCATTTATTCACACACTTCTGTTACACCTGGACATTTTCTTTTATAATCGTTTCATAATTTTTCCGCACAATCGATTTTTACAATAATTTTTTACAGAGTCACCCGTTTACAAAGGCCACGCTCGCCTCGTCTCCACTGGCTAAGTTGCCCTTCTTTCTGGTTCTGAACACGCACTCTTAAATATTTTTTATTTCTGTGGGAGTCTCTAACTCGATCGGATGCGCCGATAAATTCGCACCCGGGATTAGTCGCGGTATTTTCTAATGGTCAGTTTTCGCTCCCTGCCTTGACTGTCCTACCACTCGCTCAAAGGACTAACTCCACGACGCTCCAGGCTACTCGGCTTATATAGTCCTTCTTCCCTTCCATTGCTCCTTTTCTAGAATTTTCACCTTCGTTCGCTCTTTTTCGCTGTTCTAGAACGTTGTTCCTTTCTAACACCTTTCAAATTCTCCTACTCGTCACGGGTGGTTTCGCTTCCTTGATTATTCACCTGTTTTCCAGTCTTTTCTAGAACTTAATATATATATCTATATATACATCTCTTTGTGGATTTGTGGGCTCCATGGATTTAAAGAAAAACAGAAAACTTCCCCTTTTACATATATTTATTTTCCCATCACCTATAACTATATATATATTTTTTTTTTTATAAACATCAATATATCTATAACACTAGAACTCAATAAATCTATACTACTTAAAACTGTCTGATTTACGACTCGCGATCTTTCCAGAACGAGTCTTCTCGCTCCATGGTAGAACAATCTGATGCGCCAGAGTGTACTTTCATCGCAGGCGCATCATTATGTTGGCGAATGTATAATAGGATGCGATCCAGTTGCGCTTGCGCGTCCGCCGCCCTGTCTTCGCCCGATGCCAGCGTCTCTGTGTTGCCACCGCTCTCCGCTTCGGACCTTAAGGCTCGTTCTTGCAGCCGCTGCAATTCGAGAAGCAGCTGCACCTGTTCCGGATTCGCTACCTCTCAATACACTGTGTAACACAGTGGTCTAGTTTCCACCGAAGCATTAATTCACACCTAATGCGACGTAGAATCAAATTTAAGTCGATGGAAACCTGTCAAATTGCGCTGATTTCGCTTCCGCTTCGATCTATACGTACTGTACTTCCAATAGAAACGGAACACTAAATTTAATCCGTACCGGAGTGAAACCGAATTGAGAGTTTCGGTGGAAACTAGACCAGTGTAACACAGTGTCGACTTGTAGTTGGAACGCTTTTTAGCTTTTAGTTTTTATCGTCAGAGTGCGGAACAATCATTTTACATAAGTCATTTAAGTTTTCCGGTATATATGCGTGATGAATATGGTATATTTTAAACTATCGCTAAAAAATAGCCTAAGTGAGTAACCATCGTTGCAGAAATATCGATTCTCGGTCTTCTTCTCAATGGACAACATAATTTTTAGATTTCTTAGCATATATTTTTGCTATAACAATTCTTTTATCTACATTATATTATATATTATTATATATATTATTATTATATATTAAAAAAAATAATTAAAGAATCTTTTAAGGCTCGAAAGTTTCCAAACTAATAAATATATATTCGGTCATGAGAGCCGTTCGCTAGGTGTTGTGCGGAAATTATACGTATATACAGGGTGTTTCAGAACTATGGGATCAAACTTCTAGGGGTTATTCAGTGCAACAGTAGAAAACATTTGAGTATAGGGACCCATGTCCGGAAAAGTGTCACTACCGCACTACGGCCCTAAGACGCGTTAAAATTTAGAAAGACGATGAATTGCTTAAGTAGGATTTAATGCATTTAATTTTTGCCTTTTGTACAGTGCGGTGCAATAATTCATGCGGGTAAAACAGATATCATGTACAAAAGGCAAACATTAAATGCATTAAATCCTATTTAGGCAATTCATCGTCTTTCTAAATTTTAACG
>NW_018022092.1:16569-20648 GCF_002006095.1 Pseudomyrmex gracilis
GATTGAGTACAGATTTGGCGAGAACGAAAATAAGTTGCTTGGTTATTCGGATGCCGATTTTGCTGGAGATGTAGATTCACGTCGGTCGATGTCGGGTAACGCGTTTATGTTGAACGNNGGCATCGTTGCATGGACCGNAAAGAGGCAAAAGACGGTGGCACNCTCGACCTGCGAATCGGAGTACATTGCGGCGTGCGCGGCGACTCGAGAAGTGGTTTGGTTGCGTCGTTTACTTAAAGACGTTGGTAAGCAACAAGACAGTGGCACGTCAATCAAAATGGATAATCAAGCAGCAATCTTACTCATCAAGAAAGATGAGAATAAAAACCGCACGAAGTACATTGATGTACAGTATCATTTTACTCGCGAAAAGTACGCGACAAACGAAATTGACGTAGAGTTTGTTCCGTCAAAGGACCAGTTGGCGGACATGTTCACGAAACCACTATCGCGCGAACGNTTTACGTTACTTAGGAGCGCGATAGGAATGCGTGAAAAGTAAGTTACTTAATCGAGTACTTATTCAGGGGGAGTGTTAAGTTAAGTTATCGACACAGTTCATGCGCACTCGATTGTGCATGTCACGAGAGTATTATTACCGACCGGTAAGGCGATTACAAAGCGCGTGCGTACAGTCTTATGTTTGATATAGTGTTTTCTTTTTTGTTATGTTGTACCCGCTTTTTTTCTTCTTCTCCTCCTGAGAGCTAATAAAGTGCAGTCGTATGTTACCAAGTATAGAGACAACACCTCTTTTATCATTCACTCATCCTTCATCCACTTGTGGTTTGCGTAAGAGGTCAAATTCCAATACAAATTAGATTAGAAAATGGCTTTTATACTGAATAAATTATACTGATGTGTAAATAATTAAACTTACATTCGTCATTAACATCCACAATGTTGTTTGTAAATAAAACATTGTTACTATTCATATATATACAGTGGCGTGCAAAAGTTTTGAGCCATATTATCTTTTTAAGATGAATTGTAAGATATTGACTTTCTCTATAAATTAATCATGTGAAATAATTAGCATAATTAATCATACAAATAATAGTGCAATTAAAGAAATGTTCAAATTATACAGTTTCTATTTATTCAGTCAAATAATATTTATCTGCGTTCAAAAGTATTGAGCCATATTCTTGTTATGACTCTATAAGCACGGTTTGTTTACATTTCTTATGAAACTTCTTCGTAAGAAGTTGTCCAACTAACAGTCAGTCTATTGCCTGCCGCAATGCCGAAACATACAAATCTTCAGATACGCGAAGCCATAATAAACCTCTCTCGACAAGGAAAGGTTTCTCGCGAAATTGCGTAGTCCTTATTAACTGATAAAAGTACAGTGAATAGGATTATTGCTAAATATAACTCGACGAACTCTCTAGCTGATAAACCACAAGGTGGTAGACCTCGCAAAACTACAAAGCGCGTCGATGAAATGATTAAAAGAAAATTGATAGCAGATGTTAAAAAAACTGCCATGGATATTTCTCGAGAACTACGAGAAGAAAATTTTGCTGATATTAATCAAAGTACAGTATCTCGACGTCTAAAGGAAGTAGGACTTATAGGACGTGTTGGTATTAAAAAACCATTAATCAGTGCAAAAAATAAAACGGCTTGATTAAACTTTGCAAGGAAATATGAACATTGGACTGTAGATGATTGGCGAAAAGTGCTTTTTTCTGACGAGTCAAAATTTCAGTTATTTGGAAGTGACGGCAGGAAGTACGTACGACGTCCGACAGGCACAAGATATAACTCAAGATACCAAATTCCTACNGTAAAACATGGTGGAGGTAACGTGATAGTTTGGGGATCATTTTCTCATGATGGAGTTGGTCCATTGGTCGAGATCAAAGGTACTATGAATGCTATAATGTATCGGGATATATTGACACAGCATATGCTGCCATATGCAACTCAAAAAATGCCACATGATTGGATTTTTCAACAAGATAATGACCCCAAACATTCAGCAAAACTAATAAAAAAATTTTTTATCGCTAAAAAAGTCCGAGTTCTTGACTGGCCATCGCAATCGCCGGACTTAAACCCTATTGAGCATTTATTGCAAGAACTTAAATTACGCACAGGAAGTAAGAAACATTCAAATAAGATAGAATTATGGCAAGATTTGCAGAATCAATGGCAAAATATACCACAAGATCGCATTTCTAATTTAATTGCATCGATGCCTCGTCGTTGTGCTGCAGTGATTGCTCCTAAAGGCATGGCAACAAAATATTAAGTTTAAACAAAAGTTTACACCATTTTCTGTAACTTTTCAAAACTATTTCTTTGCATTATAGACATAAAAATATTTGGCGCGATTTTTTTGCACTGTTTGTAATCAAACATTATAGAAATATAAAGTATTTAAAATTATTATAAATTTGACAAATGTATATAATTGAAAGACATGTAATATATTTAATTTATTTATATATATGAGTTTTCTTAGCACTTCTCGTATAATGAATATATAATAAAAACTGTTTGGCTCAAAACTTTTGCACGCCACTGTATTTTTATTTGTGAAACATTTATGTAAGGATGCTGTATCTAATATTGCAATATATGCATTGCAATGTTTGCATGTAAAACCATCTGCTTCAAAAATTAGGTAATAAAATTATTATTTAATTATTAGTAAAATTGATATTTTTTAATTGCATACTGAAATATAAATAAGTAGTTAAGAATGGGGGTTTCTGGTTAAAGTGTAAGCATCGCGAAGGTGAGGGGGGACGGGAGGTAACCGCGGGGAGGGGAGGGGGTAAATGCGGGAAGTGGAGGGGAGGGGTAACCGCGTGCAAGAAGGGGAGAGGGAAGGAGGAATTAATGGAGGCTTTTCTGAAAAAAACCGCAAAGGGGAAAGGATAGTAGGAGTCAATGGAAACATATTCGTAATAATGAGAGCAGGACCTGGGCGTTTGCGGATGAGATAACGTAGGAGTGTGGGTGGTGTCGGCGGAGCGTTGTTATCGGCCCCACCGGAATTAGCCAACTAACGGCGAGCCGAAAAAATGGAGCGTGCAATATTCGACGCGAGTTATATTTCTTTAATATAGTGGGTACGCCATTGGTTGTTACGTGTTCGAACGTGTTCAAGGTCGTTCGGAATGATGACGTCATCGCGAAAATATATATTGCGCAGTAAAACAAATAATTCCGAGAAAAACCGCAAAGTTCCCGGAAGCGGTTCGCGTTTAAAAATAAATAGCGCGCAGTTTGCAATTGCGCAGCAAATAAATAAATAATTCTGAGAAAAACCGCAATTTCCCGAAAACAAATAATTCCGAGAAAAACCGCAAAGTTCCCGGAAGCAGTTCGCGTTTAAAAATAAACAGCGCGCAGTTCGCAATTGCGCAGTAAATAAATAAAAAATTTCGAGAAAAACCGCAAAGTTCCCGAAAGTGAGCCTTTTCTTATCGCCGAAGCAATCAGCCGCTTCCGGTTTGATGACGCACTTCCCGCGTCAACATCCGCGCGAAAACCGTTACGTACCGGGGATGTGGTGTTTTTTTAAAAACGCAATTTTCAAACCAAAAGACTTTGAGGAAAAGATATGTAGTGAAATAAAAGCGAACAAGTAACAACCTAGATATATGTTTACATCTTGAGGACTCAAGTGGATCAAAAGGATGTAATGGAACGCATTGTGTTAGGAATGTGAAATAAAAACTCTATGTTATTAAAGATTATAGGAAATTTATTTTATTTTTTTTGTAAACATATTGTGATATAATGAAAATTAAACAATAATATTTTGTATTAAGGGACAACACCGTAACATACAGCCATCAGTTCGCAATCGACAATATCGTTGACGTCGAAGCAACCGCTCTGTGCGACAGCAGTTGCGAAGCTCGCGGGATCCGATGTTTCGCACGCGAATAACAACATTGTTCAACTAGGCAATGATGCATGCCACGCAATGTTTTAAGTTGAACAAGTTGCACATCGATTGGTGGGAAAGTAATATGCGACTGGTTTTTGTAGACAGACGTATGATCCTCGCGGTGTTTATCAAGCTGAACGATACCGCTAGATCGTCGACAAGAATC
>NW_018022092.1:20708-23817 GCF_002006095.1 Pseudomyrmex gracilis
ATATCCCGTCTTGGTTAATATGTACTTGCGACTCAGTATCCGCATAGGTTGTGTCGGTGTGGGTTGGATGCCATTGCATTGTCTGTGAATAAGACAACTAAAAACATGATTCTATCGTGAATTAAACAAAATAATAAAAATAGAAGCAACAAAAAAAAAATGCAAAAAAATACTTACTCTTGATCAAATTTCTTTCTCTTCACACCGTTGTGTTGAGGCTCGCGCTGAAGATCGATGGAAGGTTGTTGTTGCTTCATCGGAACCATCAAGCGAAACATCGTTGAGCTGTTCTTTGCGAAGAGGAGAAAGATCGACAACCCGTAGCACACAGGACGATCACAACGAGGGTGAATGACTNACTGACAGTACGGTTGCCATGTAGCGGTTTATATATCCCTCACATAAAATAATAAAGCGAATACCCCCACTCTC
Organism: Pseudomyrmex gracilis; assembly: GCF_002006095.1. Taxonomy (NCBI): domain Eukaryota; kingdom Metazoa; phylum Arthropoda; class Insecta; order Hymenoptera; family Formicidae; genus Pseudomyrmex; species Pseudomyrmex gracilis. Next base: position 21,141 of record NW_018022092.1, read on the forward strand.
AACGCGCACACATACTATATCTACTCTGAATGAAGAGCGTGTTCATACTTTTCGAGTTGAGAAACTAGGGACTTTAAGTTGTATAAGATGTTTATATCCGGACAATGAATATCAATTAAACGCATATTAAAAGGTCCCGCAGAGTGCATGAAACTGGTGAATTCGCTGAACGCGAGATATCTCTCGGAGTACAGGAAGTACACAAAACCATCTGCATAACGGAAGGCCAACGACATACTCGGTGGAACTCCTGGAAACGTTAGTTTCAATTTGTTGTATTCCTTAATCCGCACGCTACAATCATCTACAACGGCCACAGAGTCGTTGTTGAATATGACGTAGGTGTGTCCCATAGAAGATTGAAACGTGGTGTTAATGACGGCATCACTAGGCAATCCAATCTCAGAGAAACTGCCCAGCCAACCGTCTTGCAATTGTAAACTAGGATAGGAAACCAAGTACACATAACCATCGGCGAAGAGCACGAGCTCGCCGGACGATTGTTGATAGGCCGCATCCAGCTTTGTAAAATTGGATGGGAGAAAGCGCAAATATTTTTTTAACAGATGTCGATAAATATGCGGGCCCCAGTTCGAAGAGGCTATATACACATATTTATCATACGCAATGATTGTAATAGTTTTCATCAAAAGTATTACATCAGGATTGCGCACTTCGCACACATGCCTAGGTGGTAGCGGCTTGGGTTTACGCGGCAATGACGGCTGCAGAGTCGTCGTTGTCGGTGCGACCGTTGGAGGGACAAATGTAGAGACCGGTAATAGTTCAGGTGCATTCGGGTTAGGTCCATAATGGTTTTGCACAGCCAGAACATCATCCAGGCTGAGCGTAACAGGCCACTGTTTAACAGGCACGAACGCGTACATTACCGAATTATCGTGTGGACTGTGCTCTATTCTTATAGCATGTCCGATTTCATGAGTCAGTGTGTGCAACAGATGATCCTTATTCCATGGATTTTCAGTGAGCTGCACATACCACTGTTCCTCATTGTCGATATGTATCTCAGAGACATGGTTGAGATCTCCGTTGGGATAATACGCGTGAGCGAGTACACCACTACGACCATCGAAGTCAAACGGACACATAGTATCCGAGTAATGCTTATCCCGCATAGTGTGCCGTCCACCTTTATATGAAATCACAATGTTAGGATTGTGCACGCTGCGTGTAAAAGTCAGCGATGAATTCGCTGCCCACAGAGCAAACGCAGTTTTCGCTATTTGTAGATTCGCTCTAGAAGCAAACAAAAAGTTCCATGTAAGATGTGCAGTCGGCCACTTGTGTATGTACTCCTTGTTCGAGTAACGCGTCTGGATGTCTCAAACTCCACAACGCGGTCTGTTCATTGTGCGCATCGTTTCCGCGTTTAATTCACCATTTATAGGTAGATTGTAGAATTCTTGAAAAAGCGAGACAGCGTGATTCAACGCGCTTTCGGAAATCAATAAGTTTTCGGTGTTAATCTCTAGGTAACCGTACTTACGTAGGAACGCGATAGCGGTCTCTCTTCCATCGACAACGCTTCTCTTTGTTGTATTTGTCATCGACCTCGTCAACGCGATCGACGTCGACGTCGCGAACGCGACGAAGAGCGCGAGAAACGTCAGCGACAACGCGAGCGACGTCATCGTCTTCGCGCGCGAACTGATATTAAATAACGGTTGATTGTCGCGCGGGTGGCGATCGAAGAAGGGAGGGCGCAACAATCGCAATAATTTACAGAACAAATAACACCAATGTAGTTGCAAAAAAAAATAAAAAAAGCTGTTGCGCGCACGGTAATATACATAATTAGTACAAGGAAAACCGCAACGCGCGTCAGACGGCTGCAGCGGAAGATTAGAATTTACAGAACAAAATAATAATACTAATGTAGTTGCAAATAAAAAAGCTGTTGCACACATGGTAATATATAATTAGTACAAGGAAAACCGCAACGCGCGCCAGACGGCTGCAGCGGAAGCGTCAAAACTCTGGAAGTCTTGAGACGTTTTATATAGAGTTGCATCCGGAAGTTGCGGCTGATCTCGCAAATCCAAGACGCGCGCTAAGAATAACGCATAGACATAATCAGAATGCAACGGATACTGCGAAGACGCTCTACTGTTCTCAGTACTGTTTCTAAGAGAAATAGTTCTGATTAGAACGTCCTGTAGGATGTGTAAATATCCCACAAAATGTGTCCAACCGCATAATGTTAATGAAATTAAGAATTCGTGGAAAACATGGTGCACATGCTGGGGATAAGCATCCGCTGCAACAAACTATAAAAAGGATAATGCATACAGAGCAAATAAGTAGAAAGTTATAAAAACACAGCAATGGATAGACTGGATGAGTGCGTCGACGCAGCGGACCGTATCGTGGCTGCCGCAGAAGCTCTGATATATAAGAGTAAACAGTTGGCCAAACATATCACAGAAATAAAGAAGATCAACCAAACGAATACAGAAAGCGGGAGAGGGTTCTTCTTCGTGATTACGCCGAATCCTATAGAAGAGGTGGTCCTGTTACAACAACTGTAAGTGGTAAAAAAAAAAGTAAATAAAGAAAACCAAGCAAATATAATGAATAACAGTACAATATATTGTTATCCCGTGGGATCTTTCGGATGCCGCGAGGAGGGACGTCGGGAAGATACCAGATTTTTGTT
>NW_018022092.1:23882-26975 GCF_002006095.1 Pseudomyrmex gracilis
AGCCTTTTTTTACCGTTGCGGACGAGTGTCGGATATATCCGCCCAACTCTCGCGCTGCGGCTAGCGTACGTCTGCCGTCGTAGGCGATAAGATACACATGAGGATACTAGCCTAAGACGTCAAGTGGCCTCTCAATGAAATTAGAGACTTTTGAACGATGAAGTCTTATCTTCCGTATAATGTAAACTTACGATGCAAGACCATGGTAGGGTCAGAACGAATTTCAGTTTGTCGAGTCAGTATTTCAGTGTCACTGCCAGAGCAACCAGCAAAGTTTTCCGCGTATTTTATATTTTATAACATCCTACACACAATGGCGAAAAGATCCAGAGATAGTACGTTCAATAGTGACAGTAATGATGAGTTCCAGTTTGACTCTGACAACACAGGTGTCATTAGTTCATCCAGTGGAAGTGAAATCCTTGCAACAAGCAATGCACTCAGGCGTTTCAATGTGGGCAGTGATAGCAGCAGTAATGAAGACATGAATATTCAGGAAAATGATAGCCGTAGTGATAATGAATGGACGAATGTTACAAATCACGATATCATTCCACAAAAAATACAGTTTAGTTCTGGATCACGAACCCCTGGTTCACAACTACAATCAACTTATAAAGAACCGTTAGATTTCTTCAACTCGTTCTTTACGGAAGAGTTGATCAAGAAAATAGTTGAGGAGACTAATCGGTACGCAAATGATACGATACAAAGAAAACATGTAAAAAAGCGGTCCACATGGCGTACATGGACTAATGTCACACTAAAAGAAATGCGAGCATTTCTCGGTATAATATTGCTTATGGGAACAATGCCACTTCCGAGCCTGAAGGATTATTGGAGCACCGACAGGAAATGCAGGATCCCGTACTTTGCCGAAGTATTCAGGAGGGATCGATTTCTACAAGTATTCTGGATGCTTCATACAAATGAAAATACTGAAGGTAGACAAAACATGACAACAAGGACGCAGAAAATTAACAATTTTTTGGATTACATTGATAGTAGATGTCGAGAAAATTTTGTACCCGGGGTGCAATTATCAGTGGATGAATCCATCGTCAAATTCAAAGGGCGAATAACTTTTATTACGTACAACCCAAAGAAACCAACAAAGTGGGGTATCCGCATTTACGTTCTTGCAGACGCCAATATTGGTTATATACAGACTATTTTACCATATTATGGCAGTTTTACTACAGAGAAATTACTTAGACCAGATCGGCCAATAAGTACAAGAATAGTCTTACAACTATACCACAATTTATTGCAATCCAATCCTGGCGCTGTAGGATACCATATCTTCAACAACCGATATTTCACAAGCATTCCCTTGGCAGATGCACTACTAGAACTGAAATGTCATCTGACTGGAACTATCCAGACAAATAGGAAATTTATTCCAGATGAAATAAAGAATCCAAAGATTGCGAAAAATGAGATGGTTGCCTACAGACGGAAAGATTTACTATTATTGGCTTGGAGAGACAAGCGTATTGTGACCATGCTCAGCACCTGTGCTACCTCATCTTCAAAAACCGTCACTAAAAGGTCAAGGAAAGAAGGAGTAACTGATACTGTGAAGCCAGATGTGGTTCTAAATTATAATAAATACATGGGCGGAGTAGACAAAGCAGACCAGTACACAGGCACGTACTGTTTTATGAGAAAGTCCCAAAAATGGTGGCGAAAATTATTTTTTTGGGAATTGGACGTTTCTGTGATAAATTCCTATTTATTGTATCAGGAACATCACAAGAAATACAACATAAAAAAGTTAAGCCATTTAGAATTTGTACGTCGCTTGGTAGATCAATTGATTGGAGATTTTCGAGATGCTGATCCCAAGCCTTCTTCGACTTCTGGAACAGCGGAAAGGCTCAACGGCCTTCTACATATTATTCGGCGAAATGAGACAGGAAGAAGCAAAGATTGTGTCGTATGCTCGAATCGGAAGGTAAAACATGGAAGGAGAGAATCGATGTACTATTGTGCTACTTGTTCGGCTAAGCCGACCTTGCACATAGGTGATTGTTTTGAGCGATACCACACAAAGGAAGAATATAAAACGTATAATATGTAAACACGACTACATTTGTTTGTTTATGATTTTGTTAGATTTCATAAAAAACGTTATTTGTTAGTAAATTTGTTTGTTTATAATTTTTAGGATTTTTTGAATAATTTATTTGAATAAAGCCTTAATTTGTAAAACGCAAATATGCGACGTAAAAATTTTCGAATATAAAACGTATAATATGTAAACACGACTACATTTGTTTGTTTATGATTTTGTTAGATTTCATAAAAAAAGTTATTTGTTAGTAAATTTGTTTGTTTATAATTTTTAAGATTTTTTGAATAATTTATTTGAATAAAGCCTTAATTTGTAAAACGCAAATATGCGACGTGAAAATTTTCTTTACTGCACGCTCCAATACCTGTCGTCCACAGCGACGCTTGCCCGTCGAGCGTCTCCGTCCGCAAAGGGTTAATTCACCTTTGACTTTTAATTCTAAGTTCCCACAAGTGATGCTCTGTCGAGCAGAGCCTTCGGCCGCGACACGTCTCGGGATTATTCCAACGACGCACAGGTGATGCCGGCTTTTATACCTCAGCCACTCAATCATGATTGGCGGAGGAAAACCCTGACGGCATCCGGTGTCCGAAAAGTGCAATGCAGACCATTGCATCTTTTCGGCCGCGCGTGCGACCCTTGGTCAGCGCGTCCTTGGACGCGCTATCACATTTCGCGTAGCGACCGGCGACTGGATCCTCGCGTCGGATTCCAGTAACCCCGATAACCTTACAATAAGCATTTTAAACTGACTGATAACACAAACGAAAATTACATAAACACAACATATTACTAAAACATACAACTAAACATACTATTTAATCTTACACAAGCCCCTTATAACACCTTTCCCCCGTTGGAAAAAGAAAAACTGACAAAGGAAGTTTTTCGTTAACTTTTACTTAGATTAGTGTAGTTGTCATGTGTTCAATGTGGGGTCTCCGATTTGTGTACCCACGGTGGATTTGTGAAGGTCGAAGTTCACTATCCTTGAACTGTACTCGTCGCGTGTTCTG
>NW_018022093.1:0-10845 GCF_002006095.1 Pseudomyrmex gracilis
TTGGTAACCGCGTCGGTATGTGTCATCGGTAACCGTGCCGGTACATATGGATTAAATCTCGGGTCGCTGGCGCGTGCTAGTAGGAGGCAGCCGGAGGAGAACTACTTCTCCTCACGGCGCACGATATGGTGCTCCGCACTGTATGTAACCTATCTTGTTACATATACTAAACGTGTACATGTGTTAGTTGTGTACATGCACAGTTTGCAAATGGCGTCCAACCGTAAAAAGCTATTCTCTTGAGCGGATTCCCTCCCAATGAACTGTAAAACTCGGGACCACTTTTGTATTAGGCCTGGGCTGTGTCCAGTTAAGCAAGATGGAAACGAACTAATGCAGAAAATGCAGGAAATGCAGGAAATACAGGAATTGGAATGCAGGAATAGCAGGAATTGAAAGAAGTTAAGAAAGTGGAAAAGAAGAAAAGAGAAGGTGGCTCCCCGATCTGTTGCGGAGATGCGCAGTACCAGAAGCAGACAACTGTTCTCTGTTGATAACAGATCTGCTGAACAGATTTGAATTGGTATCGTAACCAATTATTCAAGTTTCCATTCCGTTTATTTGTAAGAAAACTAAACTAAAACTAAACATGGCGAATAACGTCATTGACAATGACTTGGTTTTGGCATTAATCGATGATGACGAAGAACTGAATTTTATTGTTGATATGATATTTGGCGACGAGTTAGAAGAAAGTAACCTGCTCTGTCATCTTTTTGTAACCTTTTGAAAGTTTTGAGATTAAGAAGCATTTGGCTATTTTTCAGATGCTGGTCGAAGAGTTTATCCTAATTGTTTGCACAGCCGCTCTTTTGACTGGTGGTTATGTTTAGTTTTAGGTTAGTTTTCTTACAAATAAACGGAATGGAAACTTGAATAATTGTTTTGGTTACGATACCAATTCAAATCTGTTCAGCAGATCTGTTATCAACAGAGAACAGTTGTCTGCTTCTGGTACTGCGCATCTCCGCAACAGATCGGGGAGCCACCTTCTCTTTTCTTCTTTTCCACTTTCTTAACTTCTTTCAATTCCTGCTATTCCTGCATTCCAATTCCTGTATTTTCTGCATTTCCTGCATTAGTTCGTTTCATCTTACTTAACTGGACACAGCCCATCTGGTAGCAGGCATACGACATGCACACAATTTAGTCGCACGACGACGATGATGACAACGTTTCTGAATGTAAATTTCACACACAGTTTTGTTTCTCTTCTACTCTCTATTTAGAAGCTGCAGACCAAAAAAGGCAATAATACTTTTTTTTAAATGTTTTATTCTGAATCAATTGAGACTAAAACAAAAATTATCGGTTTAGTCGTTCTTGAAATATTGCTCCGAAAATATCTCTCTACTTCTCAATTGCGTGAATTTCGCGCATAAGAGGCTACTGTGCTTCTTGATCCTTCTATATCTTACCCATTCGATCTGAGCTTTCTCTTTTCTCTAGGTATTTCTCCTAATTTCTATTGCATTTTTCTCTCTTTTCATGTCAAGTCATCTACTATTTTCTCTGTTTTTTTCTTCAGCCTTTTTTTTCATTACCTCTCTTTTCTGACCACTTAACTCTACTATTACTCTCTCTCTCCCCCCCTTCCATTATTTTTTCCTAATTCTTTTTAACTTCCTTCTTTTTTTTCTTCATTTCCTCTCGCATTCTCTCTACTTTCTTTTTAAATTTTGTTCTCATCTCGCTTTTATTCTCTCTCTTCTTTTTACTAATCTTTTCCTTGATTTCTTTGATCTCATTTCAATTCTTTGTCTCTAATGTTTCTAACCAGCTATCCACGAATTCTCTCTCACTATCTGTCACTATTGGATCATCTCTTTTTATCGGTGATCTATTTAGTTTATTGCTCTTTTTAAAAACTCATTTCTCCCTTTGCTCTTCCTTATCTATTTCTAAATCATTCTCACTATTCTCACTTTCTTTCTTTCTTTTTGTTGAGGTTATTAAATAAGAATATTCACAGTCTTCTTGTAACAAGGCTTTATTAAACATTTAACGGCGTGACACGATTAAATATAAAACGGCAGAGACACACAAGAAAGATGATTCTTACACGGCAACGGTCGGAACGGAATAATGAAGACAGAAAACTGAGAGATGTTCTACTGTTTTAACGCATTTCTTTTTATAAATAAACAAAATGTTGCATGGTAACAAGTTACCAGAGAATAACTTTAGATAATGTATTTCATCTCTCATTTTTCCTCTCTCACTCTTTCTTTTTCAGGTGCTTACTCTAAACAGAAATACTAACTGCACTGTGTGCACTTAACATACTGAGTGCACATGTGTCTATATATGTAAAGCAGATAAACCTCACTTAACACTTTTAAATAACCACTCTTTCCTTTCTCCCTCTCCAATCACTCTCAGGCACGGTTCTCTCGAGCTGCCCATTCTACCTCTTCGCCCCTGCTCTTGCTCTTTTCTTATTCTTATTCTTTGAATCCATCTCTGACCTGTCAAAATTCCTGTCTTCTCACCTAAGCTTTCTTTATCTGCCACTATCCGCGCTTACCCGTTTTGACTCTTTTCGTCTATCACTCTTGTATATCTAATCTTCTATCGCTCCTTATTTTTTACACTATTTCATTTCTACACCACTTCTAACTTTTTCTCCACTTCCTCGTCCTCTCCGCTACTCTCTTTCACATACACTCTCACATTCTTCTCACTTTTTACTTTATTTCTCTCTTTTCACGCTATTCTTTCATCCACTACATTCTACTATACCTATTCATTAACACACTGAAAACAGAAGTCCAGCTCTCTTCTTACTATATTTTTTCTTGTCTTTGTCTTTTTTCTTATTTATCTCTAACTTTCTCTTTAATTCTTTAATTCTCTTTTCTACTCTTGTTTTAGCTACATCTCTCTTATTTTTTTCTATTCATATTTTCTTCTTTTCCTATTTTTTCTTCTATTTATCTTTCTTCTTTTCCAATAGTTCTATTTTATGTTTTACTATATCTTCTTTTTCCCTCTCGTTATTCTTTCCAATACCGTTTTTGCTTTTTTTATCTCGTTTTTTTCTGTTTTCTCTAAATTCTAAACTCCCCCCCTCTCTAAGTTCTATCTACATTCCTCTTACATTTAATGTCTGATCCCCTTCTATATCCTTTTCTCTCTTTCTATCTTCTTTCTTATATATATACATATATAAGATTATTTATATATATTTATTATCTACATTCTCCTTTTTTTCTTTTTTCTACTAATCTCTTCTTTAATCTGTCTCCAATCTTGTATTTCTAGTTTCCAATTAACTATCTATATATTTCAACTCACCATTTGTCATTTTCGGACCATCTCTTTTTATAGACAATCTGCTTTATTACTCTTTTTTAAGATCCTTTTTATTAAAAAGATAAGGAGAAGGCAATAACGAGCCTTTGTATTCCTCGTCTCTCCTTATCTACTCTCAAATCTTATTACTTTTCTCACTTTCTTTTAAAAGGTATTCTTTTAGATTTTCGTACTCGTTTTTCATCTCTCACGTAGTATTATTCTTCTCATATTTTGTTAACTCATATTTTCTTCTTCTTTCTGCCTTTCTTCTACAACTCTATTCTTATCTCTTTTCAAAAATTCTACCGCTATTTATTAGTTTGAAAAATTCTACCGCTTTGTTCAAGCTTCCTTATTTGCTATTTGTGCTCTTTATTCGTTTCTACTCTTATTCTTCCAGCCTGTTACTTGATTCTTAAACCACTTTATTCTTTCAGTATATCTCTCTCAATCTTTCATACTTTTTTGCACTCTGTGACTTTCTCATATACGCTCTTACATCCTTTTCACCATACAAACTTAGGAATATATGCAGCCTTTCTGCGAAGGATAAGTGATAATAGTGATACAAAGAATAGTACTAGTAATCTGATTTTGGCTAATTAAGTAAATGTTCGAAAATATAATATGTAGAGATTATAGATATTTACTATAAAAAAAAAAGTAGCATTCGAGCCATTAAAAGCATACTAAACTCTGATTCAGTCGCCGCTCAGCTGCTGTCCAGTTGATAGCGCCCTCTAGTCAAATCGAGACAAGAATAGATAACATGATAGAGACAAGAATAAACGTATGTGTCTCTTCGGTGGTTCTGCTAAAACTATACTAATTTTATTGTCACATTTTCTCTTTTTACAAAAGTTTCAAAATCTTTTTCTAAATCATTCAAAATATTGGTTTGTGTCTCTAGAATAACCTAGACAAGTTTTGTTATGATTCATACTGCCAATTTTGTATACAAAGTAAAAATGTTGTCTACGCGTTGTAACAGTCTATAAACTTTTTTTTTATTGATTTTTGTCCAGGCCAGATTTTAACATATTCGTTTTTATTCTACAGAGACGTTTTTCATTCCGATCAATGAATACAGAATAAGTGCAATAATAAATGTTAAAATAATAAAGTTCAGCATCTTCTTAAAAAATCAAGTTTACAAAATTATGCCGAACAAAACCAAACAAAGCTTTACACAAACATGTATATTATTCAAATATTATCGAACGCATAGACATGTAATATATAATATATAAATTATGTGTTCTTCTTCGTTGATTAATGTGTAATATTTAGAAAGAGACAAGGTTAAAATAGTCGTTCTATTCTTGTTTGTAGCATAGAGGAGTGATAGAGAAAGTAGCCAAGAAGGCCAACACGTAGCATTGTTTCCATTTTCAAATCGTCAACATAAGTTTTTAAAAATAAATATTTAAGAAATTAATCGCATAGAACAAACAAAGGAGATTCCAAGTTTGTATTATTAGCATACTTTCGGATTTTCATATATGTTCTCTCCTTAATGGAAAATAAAGTTAGAACTCGCTATTGATTATTCAGTACGACACACGCAACACAATTTCACCATTTTATTATATTTGAAAATATAAATTATGAAAAATTACAACAAAAAATTATATGTGAAATAGTAATAAAAAAATACAATAAAGCGTATAATATAAAAAAATACAAAAAAATACAAAAAAGTACAAAAAATATAAAATAGCGTGAAGCATAGACAATAGCAGCCAAGACAACTGATAACATTGTTTCGGTCTAAGTTGTCTCTCCACTCTAGATGTTAATAAACAGGAACAGATACATTGCTAGCATTTGTTTCTTTCTAAAGATTGACTTATTTCTTTTCTTACATGCGCAGTCTATTTATTATATGTCTATAATCGAACATAATCGAAATTTACCAAAATCAATCTTGATCACTACATATGGCAAAAGTCACTACTTTCCTCATACGTAGCTAATACTACGTTTATATATTACTGAATTTATGATTTACCATACTTTTTTCTTCCTTTTTATCACTCTCCTTATCCATCTATCTACGTTTTTTAATAATATTTACCACAAGACCGGAAGTCCAACTCTTTTGGTAACAAACTCTTGGTCCAACTCTTTTGTCTAACAGTTTATTTGTCTGTTTTATTTCGAATACACAGTAAAAAAGAATAATTAGGTTTTAAACCCGTTCAAAATACATAGTTTTATATAAATTGTCATTTCATTTACAATACAAATTTATTTTTTTACAAATGATAAAATCAGATAAAACGATTTTAGGATTATTTTTTTCGAACTCTTCTTGTTAGTCCTAAACGTAAAAGGTAAAGAAACGGACTCTTAAAAAGAATAATTAGATAAATAGATTGCTTATAAAAAGAGATGGTCCAAAGATGGTGAGTTAAATATATAGATATTAATTGAAAACATTAGAGAAAAAAGATTAGGAACAGATTAAAGAAGAGATTAGTAAAAAAAGAAAAAAAAAGATATAAATATACTGTTACGTCCTGGAGACTCCACGGTCCCCTTTTTGCTGCGACGCGACGCGCCAACGCGTAGCAACCCTTTTTTTTTGGTTCAATAATAATAAATAATTCGAACGGGTCTCCTATCGTTTGGAAACTTAAAACTCCAGACGATAGGAGAACAAACAAATTCTATATCGGCGCCCGGAAAGATAAACTGCGCCTAGCAATAACACGAAATTTTAGATAACTATTCGAGCAGCTTTCCAAACAAACCCGGATATCTCCGGGTCACGAAAATGCCGGTCATAAAAATTAGAGCGACCGGCGCAAATAGAAACTCCGGCATTTTTATTACAAACAAACAACAAGGGGTCTATGCGGCGTTGTCGAAAAGACAACACTCTCCCTTTTTGCTTCCCCGAAAAATCGGACGAGGCGACCGAAGCGAGAGATCGTTGCCGATTGGCGATCTCGCAAGTCGCCCGATCGACTATTAATTAACAAATAGGAACCAGCAAAGCTCACCTGAGTTCCCGATTGGGAGAGTCCTCGCTTACTAAAACGGTATATAAGCCAGGGCTCTCGGAATCGAAAACTCAGAAAGAATCGCGCCGCGTATCCAGAAAAACTTACTGATTCTGCCGGGAGTGCCGCAGCAAAGTCGCGACGCATACAAGTTACAAGTGCAAGTGCAACCAGTGTGCCGAGAATCCACCGAACTACCTAGCCAGCCGTACGGGCCGAAAGGGTGAAGGAAATCGCACCACCAGTAGCAGCAAGTAGTAAGTCCACCCACAAATTTTAATTGGGAGTTCCACTAGTTAAAAATCTAACTCGAGGATAATACTCGGAACCTACCAGTGACCTACCAGTGACGCATAACCGCCTAAAAGCATCGCGAGAATATACTCTTTTGCTTCTCCACAATCAATTCCTCATTTGACCACCCTCGCCGGGAGGGCAGTTCGCGACTCTAGTCGTGCATAGCAACCGGCAGAGAAAGAGAGTTAGCCCTTTTCCCTTTTCCTTTTTTTGACAACTCTTCTTTGATCAAGTTCTGATGTCAGCAGAATGAGAAATCAGTTCCGAATGTTAACCTTGTTCACATTTTTTCTATAAACAATAACTTGCTAAGAGAACCTCCCGTTTAAGTGGAACCCCGCCGTTCGCATTCCAACCGCCGGCACCGGCGGCACCGACGAAGTCAAAAATTATTATGTATGAAATATATATTATGTTTGAAATATATATTCAAACATAATAATTTTGAGTCTTACTTTCTTTTTATGATCTTACTTTCTTTTTATATTTTTATTAAATTATATTTTATACGTATAACATATAAAACTCGACGCCTTATTAACGAAACTCCGTTGTCAGATTTTAATGTACAGAATTTTTGACGTATTGTTTTTTTCGATGCTCGTGATTATGATAATAACACACGAGCGTCGGTATTATCAATAACCGCGTCGGTATTATCGACCGCGGCAGTATATGGATCGGATCTCGGGCCGCTCGCGGAGAACGGCGCGCGGTAGTAGGGACAGCCGGAGGAGAAATACTTCTCCTCACGCGGCACGATATGGTGCACCCCTCTGTACATACTGATGTACATGAGTATGTACATATCTCACTATCTCAAAATACAATAAAACAATGTATTGTATACAAGTAAAAATGCAATTAATTACAGAAAAGTTTCTGAAAAGCTTTAAGTAAAATTATGGAATCAACATTAATGATGTGTTCTAGTAAATAAGGATTAGAAAATGTAAAAGTTGTGAGAAAAAAAATTAAAATTTATTAATTATTAACTTTTCTCTTATATATACTCTTTAAGAGTTAATTCTTTAATAGACTAGAAAACCGTCTATTAAAAGTATTTGTACGCTCAATGATCTTCTACATTTTTAGATATATTTTGTTTTATAGTTTTGATTTTTAAGTTGCTAGAAAAAATATAAAAATTATTTTGGTAATTATGCAGATTAGGGGAGCCACCTCCGATTTGAATAATTTTCATATATGTTGTCAAGGTCATTGTCCCAAGTGATAATGTAAAAGTTTTAGGCGGCGGTCGTTGTTTAGTAAATAGTTACAAGGGGAAGAAGTCTACTGAACAATATGCAATTTCTCGACATCCTATGTATCAACATGTCTTCTGCGTTTGTACGTGTGTCAGTGTGTGTGTGTACATGTTAGCGTTTGTTTATACGCTTTTGTACTGTGTCGTAAAAGGTCGTTTTTTGGGAAATCGTGGCTCTATATTATTGCCTTTTTTGGGATATTGTACCTCTTAACCCCTTAACCTACAATGACGGGCAGAGCCCGCGTACGATGGTCGGGCCAAACGTAAATATTACGGGCATAGCCCGCGTACGGTGATCGGGCCAGAAGTGAATATTACGTGGAATATTTGATATGCAATTACCGCGATCGTCCTACCACGGGCGATGCCCGTCATGTTTACGATTGGCCCGCTGCGCGAGCTTGTATACGATTTCGGCCCAACATCTTCGAATCTAAATCGTAGGTTAAGGGGTTAATAGGTTTCGTAAATGAATTCTTATTTTTCGGTCCCACGTAAGCGTGTAGGCAGAGGGGGGCTGCGTGCGTGCGTGTGTGTGCGTGTGTGTGTGTGTGTGAAGTCTACTAGATAAGAGTTGTGCAATACGCCGGTTATTTATAGCGTAGAGTCTTAAAATTGATTTATCTGAGCAGTACGTCTCGATAGAAAATCACATATAAAGTTTGGTTGGTCTGAGTCAAGAAGTTTGTAAACAGTAATAATAATCATAATACATAATACATATTTGTGTAGTTATTAATTATAACTTTCTAAAAGGAGTGACAAACTAAAAATCGTTTTAGTTGATGAATGTTCTCATTGAACAACTGTAATTCCGTTTGTACCAAAAATTTTAATGTAAAAATTTTTATACGGACAACATGCAATCAGAGTTCATTTATTATGAAGTCGTCAATAAAATAGCAAATCTATCAAAAACAGGCAGATAATTTACCTTCAGATTGAGGAGACATAGAGGATTAGTGTACTAAGTGTTTACAAAATTTTTCATAAACTATTATAAAAACAAAGAATCAGAGAGTCTGTGATCCAGAGAGATTGAAGGTGGATGTTTTAATGTAACTTTAAACGCAGTGTATTCCGGACGTTTCGATCAATTATTTACAATTATTTACAAACAGTGCTGAAGATGATCAACAATAAAACTTGATCAAAACGTTGTTAATATTAATTATTCTTCATAAATATTTATGTGTTAGGAAACTTTGTACATTTTGGATTCCTAATTTATTCATAAAGAAATAAAAAGTATTTAGGATGAATTAGTGTCAGAAAATATTGAAGGATTAAAAAGATGAAGCTCCACTATTTAAACAATTTTGTTACAGGCGACAAAACTTGACTTTATTATGACAATATCAAATTAAAGCGTAACATATTAAAGAGACAAGAATTTATAAGCAAATTTATGAGCTTCTATCAGCATATGATCAAGCATGCAGACCAGTCAAAAGAAAAGTAGTAGTAACATTTTAAAATGATTTATTTAAATAAAAAAATGCATTAATTGTAACGATTATTTTAAATGTAGGTGTGATCAAAAAATAAGGTGACTTTTCATTTTTATAAAAAAATATTCATTTATTTATCCAAAATTATGTTATTCCCTTCAAAATAATCCCTCTCTGATACAATGCACTTGTGCCAGCGCTTTTTCCAGTCATCAAAACACTTCTGAAATGCACTTTTGGGTATTGCCTTGAGCTCCTCCAGCGATGCAGCCTTAATCTCCTCAATCGTCGCAAATCTTCGTTCTTTCATGGGCCTTTTCAATTTTGGGAAGAGGAAAAAGTCGCAGGAGGCCAAGTCTGGTGAATACGGTGGCTGAGGCATCATGGTAGTATTGTTTGTGGCCAAAAAACTACTCACTAGTAACGACGTGTGCGCAGGTGTATTCATGGTGCAAAATCCATGAATTTTCTTTCCACACTTCCGGCCGTTTTTTTCTTATTGATTCACGCAAACGCCGCATAACCTCAAGGTAATACTTCTTGTTTACTTTCTCGATGCACAACGCCATGGTAATCAAAGAAAACTGTGAGCAAAACCTTCACATTCGAACGAACTTGGCGTACCTTTTTCGGTCTTGGCTCTCCTGGGCTCTTCCATTGGGATGATTGGGCTTTGGTTTCGACGTCGTAACCATATACCCATGATTCGTCACCAGTTATAACCCTTTTGAGCAGATCAGGATCATCATTGACGTCGCCAACATGTCTTGGGCGATGTTCATGCGATGCTGCTTCTGATCAAAATTAAGCAGTTTTGGAACGAATTTCGCTGACACACGTGTCATACCCAAAACATCCGTTAAAATTNATTGGCATGAGCCAAACGATATGTTAAGATCTTCAACTACTTCTCTAATCGTGATTCGACGATTTTTCAACACAATTTCTTTCACTTTCTGAACATTTTCGTCGATTTTTGACGTGCTGGGGCGTCCAGAGCGAGGTTCATTGTTAACATTTTCTCGGCCCTCTTGGAATAACTTATACCATTTATAAATATTTTTTTGCTCAAAGTTGACTCACCGTACGCCACTGTTAACATTTCAAGAGTTTTTGAACACTTAATACCATTTTTTACACAAAAATTAATACAAACTCTGCTCCATTATTTTCAACAGCAAAAAATCGCCGAGCACGCAAACACGAGTCTAACCTTTTTATGCCTCTCACATAAAAACAACACATGCTATATAGTCAAAACCATAGACTTATATATAAATAGACCCAGCGTTCTGTGAGAGGAGTTGTCCGCGTCTTCTAAAGGACGGAACGATATGCATCCAGGTGCTGTCTCCGTCGCTCCGCCGGTCTGGAGGAGGAACGTCGATGGATAACGTTGAAGGAAAGCGAACTTAAAGGCGCGTGTACCGCACTTATATGTGTTTTGCTCGAAATTCTTCTGACCGTGGTATGCTTGAAAAAAAAGTTTCTATTATTATATATAGATTGTTGGTTAGATGTA
>NW_018022093.1:11025-16065 GCF_002006095.1 Pseudomyrmex gracilis
GTTATCCATCGACGTTCCCCCTCCAGACCGGCGGAGCGACGGAGACAGCACCTGGATGCATATCGTTCCGTCCTTTAGAAGACGCGGACAACTCCTCTCACAGAACGCTGGGTCTATTTATATATAAGTCTATGGTCAAAACTGTGAACATATGATCGTGACGAGTGTACCAACACAACAAAAAAAAATTTTGAAATTAGAGTGTACAGAGCGAGCGAAATTCAAAGAGTCGCCTTACTTTTTGATCACACCTCGTAAATAACTAGAGCTATATTGCAATTGAGCTTATCTAATGATTTATATATTAGCGATTAGTAGATCATGTCATATATTTGAGTTTTTCAAACAGTTTTTTACGCGACACCTACCTGTGTAATAATATTTTATTTAAAAAAGTTTATTTTAATGATTCAAAATACGTTGTTGATACAATTTTAGTTTTACTTTTATTATTTATAAGTCTGTTCCTTCTTCTTCTGCAAGGTCTAGAAGTGTTATACTCGTATATAAGAAGAAAGTGTTATATGTATATAAGAATGATTCTGTGAAGTGTAATAATACTATGTGCAATTCGTAATAATGTAAAACAAACATGTACAATATAGATGTCAATAGATATAACAATAGGAGTTATAAAACACTTAAAATCTTATCTTTTAACAAAAAGTAGTTTGAGATGGTTTTAAACAGCCGGCCAAAAAAGGAATATTTATGTATAAAGAAACTTACGTAAATATAGAAAAAAAACATTTATACTAATAATAAAGTTTCAAGAACTGTTGACAAATTTAAATACACATTTAATGATACACAACCTGCAATAAAGATTATTTTTTATAATATCTTTTTTGATCTAAAAGATTTTATTGATAAGACGATTCTTGTTTTGTTGAAAATGTTTCTTTTTTGAAATGATTCTTGTTTTGAATGTAAAAATAAATGATTTATTAATTAGAGTTCCCTGATAGTGGCTAATAGTATGATTGATTTATTACAAATGAGAAATAAAAATTACTTTATCTAACAATAACAAATTTTTTATAGTTTATTAAAGATATTGAAAATAATTTAAGAAATTATATGACATCTGCAGAAGCTATTTTGTTTTTTATTAATTCTTATTTTATCAAATTATTTATTTTCTTTGTTTACTTTTAGTTCATTTGTTGATATTGATAGAAAATTGCTTACCAGAGTCAAACAAATTTCATTGTTCCGAAAGAACTATCTTATAGTATTTACAAAAGCTGATAAAGATAATGATTGTTGCAGTCGATAAATCCGCATAATGTTATATTTGCAGCATAACAATTTATATTTCTGTTTTTATTTATCATTTATCAATTAATGATGACAAATACATGAATGTGAGCAGACAACAACATTTCAGCAAACGTGAGTAATAATAACACTTTTGACCAATGACAAATAGTGTCGAGTAAGTAATTAGCTGATTCTGGTCGTTAAAGAGTTGAATAAAATCTCGCTATTCATGATTAAATCCATCAGCAGACGACCGCCGACGATTTAAAGTTTTCACAAGCTTAAGTTATTCGGTACGAGAAAAAAAGAGCTTTAAAAGTAGGTTAATGTTCGTCATTAAGATCTGCTAGAGTCTAGCAAAGTGAAAAGAAAATAAAATAGAACCTCACAGCGAGTGAAATTTGTCTTTCCGCAGTTAGCACACGTCAGGTGCCGAATTCTCAGTGTTTCTCGCGTTTACCGAATAATAATAAAGCGACTACTAATTTCGAACAAAACAATTTTACATTAAAAAAATAACTATATAATCGCATTGGGAAAAGATTAGTAGCATAAAATGTTTTACAAGTTTCTTTTTTAAAAGTAGATTTTGTATATATAAAGTTTGATCACAGGTATTAAAACTCTATTTACATTGATTCTTGTTGAGAAATAATTACTTTGCATGCGTGTATGATGAGTGGTTCATGGAAACTAAGTCTGAGATGGATAATGTAGAATACAAGTGTGAGCACGCCTTAATTGATGTGTGTGGTGTGTGACATGCGCAATAGAATACTAGTCGGGCGGCAAAAAGATTTTTTTGTTTTATGAAAGGCAGGAGAGAGAGAATCTGTTTTTTTCAAGACTGAAATATTATCCATCTTCAGTCAGTTTTAAGGAAGAGTTAGTTAGTAAGTCTTAAGTAAAACATAAAAGGTATGTAAAATTTGGCGTACTTATATGTGTAATCACTTGTATGTATTTTACCATGCAACATCTTTTTTGTAAATGTTGCAGGCGCTTTTTATGTTGTCTCTTTTCTTTTCTACTCAACAAATATACATATACAGAGAAGGGTTAATAAATGAACCTTTTGGAGAAAAACTATCTAGTATTATCTCTCATATTATCCACTAAGTCGCAACAATTCTGAAAATACTTTTGTCACGTAATCGAACGAAAAAACTTCCTGCAATTGTTTTTACGCAATTTACTAGTTTGAACCAAAATATAGAATGTCTAACACAAGCTTTGTATGCATCTCTTATTATGATATTTTCTCTCATGATGATCATATTTCCAAGAAAATATATATATATACTTCAATTTCGATTCTTCAAGATTGCCTGAAACCGATTTGCTTCGTTTCACTCTCGTTTGTCCCACGATATTCGATTTATATTGCGAATTTAGCCTTCCTCTCTGCCAACCTGCTCTAGCTTAGAAGATATCGCAAAAGATACAAACACACACACACACACACACACACACACACACGCATACATACACTATATACATATATACATACATATATATATATATATATATATATATCTACAGTGTTTTGTTTTCATCACAAATACGAATTTGAAATCGCAGATCTGCGTTCGACTAAAATGTTCCTCTATACATCAATGTATTTCGAAGTATAAGTTCGCAGAGGCGTATTTAACGTCGGTGCAACCGGTGCGATGCACCGACGGGCCCCGGGATCTGCGGACCCTCGGTGCATGATAAACATTTATAAATTTATAATATTCATAACATTACCTATCGGAGTTGCGAGTGCCGAAAGATCATTTAGTGTATTAAGGAGACTTAAAAGTTATTTAAGAAGTAGCATGACACAGGAAAGAACATCTGATCTAACTTTATTATCAATTGAAAAAAATGTTTTGATTAATTTAAATTTGGAAGATGTTGCAAAGAAATTTATGTCGGTTAAAGTTCGAAGAGGTGTTCGTTTCTAAATTTGCATACAAATAAAAAATCATTAAAAACTTTTGTCCAATTGCCTTAAATAAATAATAATAACAATAATAATAATAATGATAATAATAATAATTATTATTACTATTATTATTATTATTATTATTATTAATTAAAGGGCCCTCTCATCTTTGTCCTTGCACCGAAGTTTTACCAGTCTTAAAAACGCGCCTGTAAGTTCGGCCGTAATACACTCACATATGGTAACAATTAATATTAACATATTGATTGCTATATAATTAGCTAATTTTGTTCGGGTTATTCAAAAATCAATACTACATTGTTTTAAATTATTTATAATTTTAATTTATAACTTTAATTTAGAATGTTAATTTATTTTTATAGTACTTAAGTATATTTTATTATCTATCTCATTTTATTACCTAAACTCACAATAAAATTGTATTTTTCCTAACTAACGAGCGTAAGTGAGTGAGGCTACAGGAGACCCTTATGTCCACTTAGATCCAAAAGATTCTCTGTGACAATTAGATGACTTATAAATAAAAAATTTGTTTACAAAATAACTCATATTCGCGCAGCAGTTAACGTGTTAATTTGATTTAAAAGATAAAATCCGATTTAGGTTCTTATCGCGGCAATGTGACACGTCAAAAGCAAGATCGAATGAACGTTTGATGAGCCTAGAAGTGTTCTTGCCGCACATTTGTCGACCTCACAAAAGACGCCATATCGTGCTCGTAACGTGATTAAGTCCTCGTTATGGTCGCGGCTTGTTTGCCGTCAAAATTCGCCTCTAATAGTATCACGATACGGCGTGTTTCGCTAGAGCGTTTGCCGCGCATGCATCGAAGAGCCGCCGCTTAGCTCACAAGCGCGAAAGCATATCAAGGAAACTTAGTAGAGAAGGTTGGTGGAGAACCATCTGTCCTGAGAAACTTTGCCACGAAGCGTTTAAATTGGTAAACTATAAACACTATAAACGGAAGAATAACACGCGTGAATATAACGAGTAAAACTGTGTATTATTGGTCGCTGATGATAATACCATTTCTCGAGACTTCAAAAATTGATTTAAAAAATACACATTTTTTTCACGACACAGATAAAAACACACGTGATCTAAAGTATAAACTCTGAACTGTAATCTTGCTTTGTTAATATATCATAAACCTAATCTTAGGAGGATCTTCGTGTGCCAACGGTAACGCCGTTAATTGATTTTTTGTTTGTGAGACGTCTGTGAGTCTAATTAACAGAAATCATGATAACATGTAGAATAACAGTGCGTCTTTTCTTTATATTCTCTTACGGCACAAAATATTACTACAACATTGAAGAAATATTATTTTGTAAGATTGAAATATTTCATGGAATATTGCTGGAAGCTTACAACAACATTTCTATGTCCGCTTTTAAACTATATTGTGCACTATTTCTGCAATCTTCCTGAAAGATTGAAAAAAAATGTTGTAGATGTATTTAGAGAATATTGTAAAAAATTGTTTTCATATAATACTTCCTAAACAGCACAAAAGTCCAAACAACATCATAGAAATATCCAAAACATTTTTACGATGCCTTTCGAACTTTTTTACTGTCTCAGAATGTTTTAGACATCGTAAAAATGTTTTGGATATTTCTATGTTGTAAATAATAATATCTGTATGTTAGGTAATAAGATAATTGAAAGAATTTTAAATATAGTCAAGAGAGAGACGAACAAATGATATTTATATTATACNATGCAAGTACAACATTATTAGCAGCATATATGAAAAGCCATTTTCCTCAACTACACTGTTCATTTTTATAGTTGCAGAAAAAAGAATAAATTATTTTATT
>NW_018022093.1:16305-20560 GCF_002006095.1 Pseudomyrmex gracilis
TTAATTAATAAGTGTATAATATCATTAAAGAGATATATTAGCAATATTTTCGGAATATTAGAATATATATTCAAATTATGATATTGCAGTAGTATTTTGCAACATTTTTTAAGAAANATTAAAAGCACAATATTTATACAATATTTTTACAATATTTGTAATATTTCACATTATTAAAATATTTCTACAATGTTATAACAATATTTCGTGCTGTAAGGGTTACGACTACCGTAAAGGAATTGTGTCGAAGTTTGATTCACACGCGTTGCTGTTATTTAGCGTGTAGAATTAATTTTCTCTTTGCATACACTGCAAATCCAAGTGTGTTAATTTAACATACTTAACGTGTGTTTTTATTGAAGCCACTTTTAATACGTTTTTTAGTGTTTAAAATTGGAACACGCTTAATACGTGTTGATTCAACTCACTAAATTAACACGTTTTAAATGTATAATTTGTTGCGTATAATAAACGACATATTATCTTATAAAAGTTTGGAAGCTCTACGTTTTCGTAGAACAGAATAATAATATTTATGTTCAAAAAAGCTGCGATATGAAAAACTTAGATGACTATGGTATAATAAAGTTTGTCATATTGCAGTATTCTTTAAAAATATTAAAACATTATTATTTTGTTCTTCTAAGAAAACGTCGACCTTCCAAACTTTTACACAATATGTTGTTTATTACAAGCAAATTACACATTTTAAAATTATTTTTATGAAAATAACATACACATATTACTATTTTTTAAGTTTTTGATATATTATATATGTAAATATACACTTTATAGAACAATACATTATATTTTATAAAACAGTATTAGATCTTTTTATAAGAAGAGCAAATATATGAATATCAGAATACATTGATATATATTTGTATTTTTGTTTATTATTTCAAAATTATATCTCAAATATGTAATTGTTAGTATAAAAGTTTTATATCAAATCATGAAAAATATTTTATATCAAAGATAGTTTGAAACTGTCGCTAACAAATTGTTTGATACAAAAAAATATTATACAAAAAAACATTCCAATTTAAAAAAAGAAAACATTAATTTTTGTTAAAAGTATCATAAATTTAAAATTACTATTTACCAATTAACTATTTGCTAATGTACACATTGAAGAAGATAAACAACATTTATCTCAAATAAAAGTTAAGTACAATTGTTATTAAGTACAATAACAATTATACTTAACTTTTATTGAGATAAATTTTGTTTATCTTCTTCAGTGTAAATTGGTAAATAGTAAATTGGTAAATAATTTTTTAACTTACAAAGATGTTTTTTCGGGTTTGAACCGCGTTAGTGTCATTTTTATACCGACGTTTCGTGAACATTACAGCTCACTTCATTAGGGTTTGAAGAGCAGCCTGATACTGAGATGCTCTTGGTCAGGTGTCCCGTTTTATAGCGCTAGATTGTAGTGGGAGGGGTGTGGTGGAAGAGGGGTGGAATGGTAAGAAGGAGGGAAGGATGTGTTTATGGCAAGATGAAATGCCATAGTGAACTAGTCATATGTCCATTGTCTCTATTGAGATTGTTTGGATGTTTGTATATCTCCTTACGACTTTTTAATGAAGTAGTTAAAACTTCGTAGTCAATATATTCTAAAACATTTGAATAAGATAGTGGATACTCAACGTGCCAAACATAATATCCATTTAAAAGGCCCGCAATAATTTTAGAGACAGTTGGTTGCGGAATTTTAAGTTTTATAGTTTTGTCGGCTACAATATATGCTGCAATTTCTCCTTCGTCTAATATATAAATTACTACACGTGGGGCTTCTCTTTCTTGTGTCTTAAGATCTTCAGTCGAACATAACCTACTGACAAATTTTTAATAAATTAACAGTATTTTAGTGATTATTTATTAATTTGTGTGTGAATACAAGTAGTAATATGTTTATCTCTTTTACTATAAACAATGTAGGATTTTGTTTCTTAAATTTTTTATTTGCAAGTTTTATAGTAAGTTATTCCATAACTCGTATTTTTTATTTTTCACTATAATCTTCTATAGGAAAATATTTGATCAATTTTTTAAAAAAGAACGTTTTCCGTTAATGATTTCATATTTAATAATTCAAAAAGCATCTGAAAAAATTACAACAATAATAATTAATAACAACAATTAGTAATAAGTACATGCATCATAATAATTTGTTATTCAGTGTATTGTCAAAATATAAATTTTTAAGTATAAAATGACGTACTATTTCGTAATGTTGTAACGACGGATACTTTTTAATGATTTCATTAATTTGATTTGATTCTTTTTCAATCCATTGTCTCCGTACAGGCATTGTGATTTGTAAAAGTCGCTTTACATGTGACATATTGTTTTCCACAAATTTTTTTTTCTATTTCTTTCAGGGCATTTGTTAAGTCAGATTCTGTTGATGTTCTAAAAAAGCAAATCATAGTCACAACCATTATATGTTTTTATTACTAAATACAAATGTATTAATTGGTTTTACTACTAAAATTCTAAAAATAATTTGGAAACATACGTTGTAGATGTTTGAACGGCAATTGCGAAAATAACTGAATTTTTTGGTTTGCCCTCAAAGTCTCTTTTTTGAGTCTGTTTTTTTCATAGAGGCTCGATGATTTCGAATCCACGTACTTAATTGACTTTTAACAATTTCCTGATAAAAGAAACATTTTTGTGACAAACAAAAATTGACAATTATAAAGTTTATAATAAAATATTGCGTATAATAACACTCACACATCCATCTCTGCCGCCGGCAAGTTCTGGATACGCAGTCACAATACTACGTGCAAGATTATGATAATCTAATTTTGTAGGTTTTGTACATGTAGTCTGCCACAAATATTGTCCCCAAAATGAAATAAAATATCGTCGTGCTTTTAATATACTGTCATTTTCGAGTCTGCGTTGTAAATCATAAGATAGTGGAGGTAACAATGCTGGAAATGGTATAGATTCTGACTCTTTAAATGTACTTATTTTTCTTGTTTGACTTTGTCTAGTAATATCATGGATATTGGACGTAAACGGTGTGGCTATATAATCCTCTTTTTCTATATTACATTCTTCTTGAAGTAAAATCTATTAAATAAATACTTAATAAATATTTATATTTTTTTATTGTTTATAAGATAAAAAATGTTTCATCGATTTTTATAAAAGTTATGATGTGGTTCTAAACAATAATAAATAAACACGAATTAATAATAATAGACCAAGAAGCAAAAGGTCAAGGTGACGGTAGACAATTCAAAAACTTCATGAAATGTATTCTGGACGTTTCGATCTTTAATTGTAGATCATCCTCAGCATACTACATAATAATACAATATGATTAATTGAATAGGAGAAACGTGAAACATGTACAATAAATAGATGAAAATATTAAAAATAATAAATAAATACGCACTTAATAATAAATAATAAATAATAAATAAAATACAAAGAGCCAATAAACAGCTTAAATTTTGAATACTGTGTTTTTACAAAAATAACTACATCAATAATGTTTACATAAATAATTATTATAATAATTATATAAATAATTATGTTCATAAAAAAGTTACCTTTTTTTTTATATTCTCTGTTAGAATTGCCGAATTTTGTAAATTCTCACAAAGTGATTTATCGTTTCTTTTAATATCTTCTACATTAGTAGCCGGTTCCAGCATGTAATATTTGGATATCAACTGGTTCAGTATGTAATATTTTGACGTTCATGTTATACGTGTTATCGATTTGTCTCTCTTGAAAAACATCAGAAATAAAACTAGTAGATGGTGATGATTCGAGTACGAGGTTTGATGGTTTTTCATACAAAAGTACGTGAACCTCACTTTTGTCTTCAATTTCATTATCTTTTTCAATATCACATAATTTATTATTTCGATCGGCATTAAACTTTTATAAAATGATTTCTTTGTTGTTGATCATTGATTGTAACACTACATCGTTATTGCTGGCTTCTATTAAAGTTGCACGTACAATTTGAGCGTCAGAGATATATTTTTTAGATGAAAACGTAATGCGTTTATAATGTTCACCGATTAAACAGTACACTTTCTTCTTCATATTAAATAAAAAATATATTAAATTTTCACAAATCACATTAAACATATATTGCACATCAGCACACTTCTTTCCGCCGCGCTATACACAGTTTGTCCGGAAAGTTCCCGGACTACGTGAATTAAAAATCGAAAATGAAAGATATGGTTTATTAAACAAGTTTACACTTCAAGGT
>NW_018022093.1:21255-27770 GCF_002006095.1 Pseudomyrmex gracilis
ACTAAGTAGTTCCAGCGTTGACCGCTCGATAGCGCCGCTTACCCGCGCTAGAAAAAATCAGTCCGGGAACTTTCCGGACAAACTGTGTATTTGTCCTAACATATCTCTGTACTCTGGAAGGAGCGAGAAAGAAAGATTGATGCGCGCGCAACTTTCTACGCAGAAACAACGACAATTTTGATGTGTATTTTTTGAAGTGTTTTAATTTTGAAACGTTTATCTGTTCAAACGTGTAAAACGAGAAATATGTTTTATTTTAACATGTCTAAAACTTATATGTTTTATTTTATTATACATCTTAGATGTTTACGCATTTTAACACACATGCAATCTGCATAAAATTATCATATTACACACTTATATGTGTTTAAATAACACGGATAAGCGTATAATCTCAAAATTACACAGAAAAAATGTGTTAAAGTAACACACATGGATTTGCAGTGTATCTATAATAATTGTCTACGAAATGTTTCTATTTTTTTCTGTGGCTTACTGATTTATCTTTCGTGACACTCAATGCGATTTTTTGCATATAAACGAAGCAATTTTAGAAGCAATTTATGACAAAGAAGATAATACAAAGAGTGCAAGAGTATATCATATATTCTGAAGCACAGCTTTCCATGTGAAATTGTTTATCTGGGAGTCTGCATGTGTTGGGGAAAAAGTCACATGGGAAATCTCTAGATTCGCGTTAGCCGCTTGGGCGGTAATTTCTGGACGATAATAAAAATGTCTGCCCTTCTTGACCACGCCTTATCAATGTTTAACAACTTTGAAAATAGAATAAAAGCGTAAAACATGTTTTTCAGGACATTTAACCATGGAAAAAAATGCGTAAAATGTATACATGGAGCAGTTTTAAATCAAACAATGTATCTTTTCACAATCTATGCCTGACACACACACACGTACAAACGCATGCACGCACACATACATATACATATATTTGTTTTTATATTTAACTTTATCTTTGTTATTATTTTATATATGTATAGTTTTCATATATAGTTTATCACAATAAATTATATATATTATATTGTATGTATTTTATTGTTTCTATAAAAATAATGTTTACGCATTTTTTTTCAATACATATTAAACTGTATATATAACATTTATTTTACAAATAATAAAATATACAACATCCATTAAATATAATAACATTCATAAAATATATGTATACGAGGTGTAAAAAAGGGTATAAAAAGTACCGGTATCGCAAAAAATCTCGAAAACCAGGCATTTTACAAAAATGCGTCTTAAATAAAAGTTATAGGGTTTAAAAGGATCTATTTACTGATTGTATCAGTATGATTTTGGATGGCGTCGACGAGATCAGGTCAAGGTCACATCGATTTGTTTTAATGGAACACTATTTTTTATTGCAGATTCTTACAGCTTGATTCAAAAACTTTCTACAAAACACTATAATAAAGTGTATTTTCAAGTACTTTTTGACTTATAAAGGTTGAATATTAAAGTATCGTCGGTATTAACATTATTGACGTTATCATTTATTTCGAATGTTGCTTTATCCAAAAAAAATTATGTTAAATAGGAAGTTAGGTCCTTTGTCTCAATTCTCTGCATCATGAGCTCACAAAATTCGTTTTGATCAAAATCATTTTTGTAGAAAAAGTACTGGCAATACTCTAATATTCAATTTTCATAACTCACAATTTATCAGACTTTATCTTAAAAATCAAAAATATCAAACTTCAACTTAATGATATTTTAATCTTTGATATTTTAAGCTTTGATATTGTGTCCTTGTTCACACAAATATCAATCCCTGGACACAATCAACAATACGATAAAATCAATAAAATCTTCAGGTCAAATAACACCCGATCTTTTATCATTAAAGAGCATTGCTTGACCACAACCTATTTCATTTACAATAATCACTTCTACAAACAAGTCACAGGTGCAGCTATAATCACCAATTTCTCTAATCATAACACATATTTATAGAACACTTCAAATCCCAGGCCATTAAAAAGGCCCCACTACTCCAGAACATGGTTCCAGTATGTAGATGACACCTTTGTTATTTGGCAACATGGAGAGAAAGAACTCTATAACTTCTTAGACTTTCTCAACAAACAACATTCAAACATTATCTTTACACTAAAAACAAGACAACATGAAACTCCCAGTTTTAGATGTTCTGATCACAAGAAAACCAGACGGCTCTCTAAGCTATCAAATCTATAGAAAATCCATCAACACCAACCGATATCCATCACACCATTATCCAGCCCAAAAACAAGTAGTAATAGACTCACTAGTTTATAGGACGTTTGCTATATGCGACAAAGATAGCATTCAAAACAAACTCAGAGAATTAAAAAACACTTTGCACCAAAATAGCTATATATTACAACAAATACACAAAGTAATTAGAAAACATCAAACTAAAACATCTCTTAACAGTCAAAACATGCTATCACAAGAACAACAGACTTAAAGAAACGAGTCACTTGCCTCCTATATACATATACAAGAGATCACAGATAAGATAGGCAGAATTCTAAACAAACATAACATAAAAATAATCTATAAACCTCCGAGAAAAATAGGACAGATTCTTAACAATCTAAAGGATAAAAGACTTCTACCAGACATACCAGGAGTGTACAAAATACTTTGTTCATGCGATAAAGTATACATAGGAGAAGCTAGTAGGATAATAAGCACACGTGATTAAAAAAACATCAGTCAACAGTGCGTTTAAAACACTACTCACGGCATTAGCAAAACACCAATTGGAACTGGTCACACAATCATGTTTGATTAAACCCAAGTATTAAAAAAAACTGCAGCTTACTTTCCTAAAAAATATATGAAGTTCTTGGAGATATACAAACATCCAAACACAATTTCAATAGAGATAATGGACAAATGACCGGTCCACTATGGCAATTAATCCTGCCATAACACCCCACTCACTCTTTTGTCACATTACTTTATCCTTACTACTATATCCCTTTCACTATACCTTCTTCTCTATAATCTAGCGCTATAAAAAGAGACATCTGACCAAGAGCATTTCAATATCAGGCTGCTTTTGAAACCCTGATAAAGTGAGCTGAAATGTTCACGAAACATCAGTATAAAAATGATATTAACGCGGTTCAAACTCGAAAAACATCTTTGAATGTTAATATAACACACCGCAAAAGCATCAAGTATCAAAATAAATGTTATAAATAGTTTAATAAGTTTTAAAAATATACATTATTTTTTTTTAGAGAGAAAACAGAAAATAGAAACAATAAACTATATATAATACCCCCGCAAACAATTTCTGACTGCGCAGACTTGACAAACAGAAACCGTTTCCTGAAACGCTACAAAAGGGAAACATGGTTTGGTGCTGCCAAAACTGTTAGCACACGAAGACAAAAAACGCAACAAACTCTGTCGGCAATATACATGAGAGTTTGTATCGATAGCAAATACATAAATGTTGACGACAAATAGACGGTTAATAACAAGCAGCTCTGCTTTTAGAAATACCGTAACCAAACAGTCCGCAAAACCATAGCAGCATTTGTTTCCGACAGAAAGATGACTGGAATAGGGTCGATCTGTTGAATGCATTGACGACAGATTGCCAACAAACGCCAAGCAGATCTGTTTGTGCATTTGTGTAGATTGTTCGCACGCAAGACTAGAACACTATCTGTTTGACATCCACGCAACAAAATAGTGATTATCTGCGGTATTTGTCACCCATGTTGATGACAAATTGTTAGCAGACATTAAGCAGTCTTTGACAGTTGCAACTGGTCATCAATTGGCAATAGATAACACAAATATGCAATAGCTTCCGATATGTTTGCACGACAGATTGACAAACAGTAAGCAGGCTTGTCAATCGCGCTGATGACAGATTAACTACCCATACAGCACAGCAAGATTGCAGCAATATTGTTGTGCAAGATTGCAACATTGCAGAAACATTGCAAAATGTTGCAGCAACGTTGTCGCAGCATTGCAGCAACAGTAAAATGTCCGCTTACAGAAATATTGCAATGTAACATTGCAGTATAATATATATGCAATAATACTTTTTGTGTGTATATATATATATATATTGTTGTGCGCCAATTTTTATATTTAAGAAGTTTAGTAAGATGAGGCCATTGAGCAATGTGATGAGACACTATCATTGCTCAATGACCTAGTTAAGTTGCAGGAAGGCAGCAGTTCTAGGAAGAACTGCTGGTTGCCACAGGGTGCGACNCATCGCCGCATTGTCCGAAGTGCAACGCAGCATATGTCGACACCGGCACCGGTAACTAGCACGGCCGTTGCTAGGACCGGTGGGCCTGCTGAATCAGCGCGATCGATCTACTATAAATCGATCGCGTGGATGAAGCAGAGCAGAGACCGTGATTAGACTGCTAGCTCACTGCCCATATAGCACAGAAGCTTGCAGCAACATTGCTGCAACGTTGCAACATTGCAATTGCTGTACAATGTTGCAGAGATATTGCAAAAACATTATTTAGAAATATTATTCTAGCAATGCTGCAGCAATATTTTAAAACATTGTTAGAATTGCGTATAAATATTATAGTGTATAATCAGTGAGTGATTACAGATATAGTGTCAGTTTTTTGCAATTCAATGTACGTAATTTGTGAAGCCTGGTACCACATGTTAGTGTCCTGCTTAACTTCATACGTTTTTTTCGCGCGAAAAAGGCCATGAGCGGATCCAAGCTAGGGATACAGACTTGGGCTGCGTTCCGAGTTACGCATCGCATATACGCGCATTTATTTATAGTACACGTCGTGTATAGTATAGATAAATGCACGCATATGCGTAACTCGGAACGCAGCCTTGATAATATGCGGTAGCACGTGGAGGGGATGCGCACAGAGCTACATACCGTATACTTCCAGCTGTGTGCGCATCCCCTCTACGCTGTTCACAGTGTTGACTCTTTTACAGAGTAAGTTCCACTGTGCCGTTCGCAATGCTCATCAGTGCACTGCTTCCACGTGCTATCGCATGCTAAGGCCCAAGATATTAATCCAAGGGTGATCGTTTCCTATAAAGTGTTTATTTATAGTGATTTTTCTTCACAAATAAAGTTTGAAGGTAATAAAAAGCAGTTAACCATACCACAGTGGAAGAGTAAAGAAGAACGATTTAGAAAAAAATTAAAAAGAAACAAAGCTTGAAAAAAACAAGAAGCACATACAGAGAAGGTATAATAAATGCATTATTACTAGATATCACGCATTTCACAGTGGATGCTTTCTAGCTACGTACACGAGCAACATTGTATAACACAATGTCTACTAATGTGAGTGAAACACTGATATGCTCTTTCTCACATTAATGAACACTGTGTTACACAGTGTCGCCTATGTATGTGCGTAGCTAGAAAGCATCTAATATATAGTAGTAGTATTGCAATAAAGAGAATTTTGTACAGTTAAAAACTAAGTATATCACAAATTATTATTTTGCGGATCTATGTATATTAATTAAACTCTTCCTGTGTTTCACAATTTATTTTATCCAATCATATTCTTTCTTTACTTTTATATTAAAATATACGCACATTGAATATCTATTATGTAGTCAAAGATGCACTTTTAAATATTATAAAATCTATATACACACATAAGCATGTATATATCTTTTGAGAATATTTTTTGAATATTTATCTAATAATATTATATAATTATTAATATTTATCTAATAATATTTGTTTAATATTTACAAATTTTTAGTGTGGTATTTATGCAATTATTATTTTATTATAAAAATATGTATAACATACACAAAAGACTTGTTTCCAAACGCCACAGTAGACGGATTATTGCTAATAATACTGAAATAGATATCGCTGGCTGTTCAAAACCAATTCTAGATTCTTATAATGTCAATACTTCTTCCAAAAATACTGTTCATGTAGATGTACATAATAAAAGTGCTGCAGAAGTTATTTGTAATGCATACAATGAAAGTGCTGCAGAAGATATTTGTAATGTACATAATAATAACACAATGCATACCGACATTACAACTTCACAGGATTATGATAAATGTCAAGATCATAACATCCAAAGAAACAACGATAATTGTTATGATCCTATGATACTTGATCGTATAGTAACTGAAAATTATAAATCTATTATAGAAGAAGTAGATCAGACTTATGACAATAATGATAATGAAAAGAAATTAAGAAATGCTATAGCTACATGGGTTGTATCATATAATATTCCCCACAATGCATGTAATGCATTGTTAAAAATTTTGCGTCAATATACATCGTCTAACATACCTATGGACACACGAACATTGCTGCAAACTCCAAGACAAACAAATATAGTAAAAGTATGTGGAGGAGAATACTTTCATTTTGGTTTACACAATATTATTAAACAGATGGTATTGAAAAATAACGATAAATGTTTTAAGTTACTAATAAATATCGATGGTCTGCCACTAGCAAAATCATCACAAGCATCCTTGTGGCC
>NW_018022094.1:0-10367 GCF_002006095.1 Pseudomyrmex gracilis
GACTTTTTGACACAGGCGTAAAGAAAACGCGGAACGTCTCTGATTGGTTACGCGATACGCGTTACGCGAAATATAACTGCATGGGATCGCACCCTAAGTCGCAAGAAATAGAGCAATCACAGATATATCACAGAAGAATAATCGATTGTGATTGGTCAATTTCTTATGACTTACAGCTTACGATTGTATTGTAGAACAAGCTTAACACACCAGATAGCGCTGAAAAGCGTTGATATGTTTTAAAAGTGGATATCAGATATCACATATCTGATTAGCTAACGGTCACACTCGTGTAGTGACGCAGAAGGCAGAAGGTATTTTGAGGGAGAAAGATGTGGATAGAGGATAGGATCGAGATGTTTCACTAAGCTTTAGCAAAATGGCTACTTCAGACTCGAAAGCACCTCTACGGACAGTAAAACGCGTCCAATTCGGTATTCTTTCACCAGATGAAATAGTGAGTAAAATTATGCTTGTTTTACAATACTCCCTTGCGAAAGAACTAGCATTATAAAATTCATGTTTCTGCATATTTTATTTTCGTAAGTCCATTACCTAAAATCTAAACAACTTCGTGCAATATTTGCATCGTGATGTGTATATTGTGGAAATTATTTAACTTTAAATATTTATTTGTGTATAAGATAACATAAATATAATTAAATGATGATGGGTGTAGTCAGCTTCAAATTTTTTAAAATTAAATAATGTTTAGACATTAACAATGGCTGTTTGAAGCAAAACACTGATGATGATGTGTATGTTAAAGTGTGTTACTTTATTTGGGTGTGAGAAAACTAATATATAACGTTTTCGGCCTTCGAATTAGGCCTTTTTCAATATAAGTGTGTGGACATGGTTATAAAGTTCTTGAAACAAACTTGACACAACTTCACATAATTACGCTCAGCGAGTTACAAAGTAACTCAGTTACTTTGTAACCGAAAACGTTATATATTAGTTTTCTCACACAAATAAAGTAACACACTTTTGCATACACATCATCATCAGTGTTTTGCTTCAAACAGCCATTGTTAATGTCTAAACATTATTTATAAATATAATTGTTGGATTTTTAAATGATAAATTTGCAACACAAATAATAATAATAGTAGTAGTAGTAGTAGAATAGTAAGAGTAATAGTAATAGTAGTAGTAGTAGTAGTAGTAGTATGTGTATGTATAAACTGAAACATAAGATAAAGAAAGAAAAGGCATGTAATTTTTTATAATATATACATTTATGTAAATAAATATTAGATGCTTGATTTGTATTACAAATATATGAAGATACTCACCTTTTTTATGATTTTATCAAATTTGTACATTTAACTCTTTCATTTTCATGCTCAAGTTAATCGAAAGCTATCTGCTTTCAACTAAAATAATCTGGGAACTAAAGAGTTAAAAGCAATTTTGTATGTATACTTAATAATAATTTTATAATAATTTTGTATGTATATTTTAATTTTATACTTTGATTTGTGTGTTAACTTATATATTTTTATAAGCATTAATATACACTCAATATATAGCATATGTATGCATATACACAATAAATAGATGAAAGTTTTGTTATTAAAAGAAAAATTTGTATGATAGTAAAAATATTTGTATTTGTTATATAGCGTCGTATGTCAGTCACAGATGGAGGCATACGATTTCCAGAAACTATGGAAGGAGGCCGCCCTAAACTGGGTGGCCTTATGGATCCAAGACAAGGTGTTATTGATAGAAATTCCAGATGTCAAACTTGTGCTGGTAATATGACAGAATGTCCTGGCCACTTTGGCCATATAGATCTTGCAAAGCCAGTATTTCATGTAGGATTTATTACTAAGACAATCAAGATATTACGATGTGTATGTTTTTACTGCTCCAAACTACTCGTTGCTCCTGTAAGTAATTGCTGTAAATATCTTCAAAAGTTAAATTTATTTATATAAGTTTATTTATATATAGAATATACAAATTTTCTTTTTGCAAAATTTATAAGTTGATGTGTTTATTTAGCTTTTTTATATAGTTCGAAAAATATACGATTGTAACTTAAATTTGATAAAAGTTCTATAAATTAAGTGTAAAATCTTAAGCCTTAAAATATTAATAGATCATAGATAATAGCTAATAGATAATAATATACAACTAACATTATATAATGAAAAAAATATTTTTAATTGTTATTTGCTGTTTTGTGATTTATAGCATAATCCAAAAATCAAAGAAATTGTTATGAAAACAAAAGGACAGCCACGAAAGCGACTCGCATTTGTTTATGATTTATGCAAAAGCAAGAACATCTGCGAAGGTGGAGATGAAATGGATATTAACAACAAAGAAAATCCAGAGAATCAACCACAAGTGGACAGAAAACCAGGTCATGGTGGGTGCGGCAGATATCAGCCTAATCTTAGACGGGTCGGTTTGGATGTTACTGCCGAATGGAAACACGTGAACGAAGACTCTCAAGAAAAGAAGATGGTAATCACAGCGGAGAGAGCTTGGGAAATCATGAAGGGCATTAAAGACGAAGAATCATTTATTTTGGGAATGGATCCGAAATTTGCTCGACCGGATTGGATGATAGTCACGGTGCTGCCAGTGCCGCCGTTATCCGTAAGACCCGCGGTCATCATGTATGGTTCTGCCAAAAATCAGGATGACTTGACGCACAAGTTAGCGGATATTATTAAGTCAAACAACGAATTAATACGCAATGAGCAGTCGGGCGCCGCGTCGCATGTAATCCAAGAGAATATAAAGATGTTGCAATTTCATGTAGCGACACTTGTTGACAACGACATGCCCGGTATGCCTCGGGCAATGCAGAAATCGGGAAAACCGCTAAAGGCGCTTAAAGCACGACTGAAAGGAAAAGAAGGAAGAATTCGTGGAAACTTAATGGGTAAACGCGTGGACTTTTCCGCGCGTACAGTTATCACGCCCGACCCTAATTTGCACATTGATCAGGTCGGTGTGCCGCGCAGCATAGCGCAAAACTTGACTTTTCCGGAGATTGTAACGCCGTTTAACATCGACAAGATGCAAATATTGGTCAGACGTGGTAATTCGCAATATCCCGGCGCGAAGTACATAGTTCGCGATAACGGTGAAAGAATTGATTTGCGGTTTCATCCAAAATCCTCAGATTTGCACTTGCAATGCGGTTATCGCGTTGAACGACATATACGCGACGGTGATCTCGTGATCTTCAATCGGCAGCCAACACTGCACAAGATGAGTATGATGGGCCATCGTGTCAAGGTTTTACCTTGGAGTACATTTCGTATGAATTTAAGTTGCACGTCGCCGTATAACGCCGATTTCGACGGCGATGAAATGAATCTGCACGTACCACAGTCAATGGAGACTCGTGCAGAGGTTGAGAACATTCATGTGACTCCGCGACAGATTATCACGCCACAGGCAAACAAACCTGTTATGGGAATTGTACAAGACACTCTGACCGCTGTGAGGAAGATGACTAAAAGAGACGTGTTTATCGAGAAAGAACAAATGATGAATCTTCTTATGTTTCTTCCAAGCTGGAACGGTAAAATGCCGCAACCGTGCATTTTAAAACCGAAAGCACTGTGGACTGGCAAGCAGCTATTTTCTCTCATTATACCGGGTAATGTGAATATGATACGTACACACAGCACACATCCAGATGAAGAAGACGACGGTCCGTACAAGTGGATTTCACCAGGCGATACCAAAGTAATGGTAGAACACGGAGAACTTGTGATGGGTATTCTCTGCAAAAAGACTCTTGGCACATCCGCTGGTTCTTTGCTTCACATTTGTATGCTCGAGTTAGGTCACGATACATGCGGACGCTTTTATGGCAATATCCAGACCGTCATTAATAATTGGTTACTGCTGGAAGGTCATTCGATTGGTATTGGTGACACTATCGCTGATCCGCAAACATATCTTGAAATTCAAAAAGCGATCAAAAAAGCTAAGGAAGACGTAATAGAGGTGATTCAGAAAGCACATAACATGGAATTGGAACCCACACCTGGTAACACGCTACGTCAGACATTCGAAAACCAAGTGAATAGAATATTAAACGACGCTCGAGACAAGACTGGAGGTTCTGCCAAGAAATCTCTTACAGAATATAACAATCTGAAGGCTATGGTAGTATCAGGCTCAAAAGGATCTAACATCAACATCAGTCAGGTTATTGCTTGTGTAGGGCAGCAGAACGTTGAAGGTAAACGGATACCGTTCGGTTTCCGTAAGAGAACGTTGCCGCACTTCATAAAAGATGATTATGGTCCCGAGTCTCGCGGTTTTGTTGAGAATTCATATCTAGCCGGTCTCACACCGTCAGAATTTTATTTCCATGCTATGGGCGGTCGTGAAGGTCTCATCGATACTGCTGTGAAAACAGCCGAAACTGGTTACATCCAACGTCGTCTGATAAAAGCTATGGAGTCAGTAATGGTGCACTACGACGGCACTGTGCGCAACTCCGTTGGTCAGCTGATCCAGCTGCGTTACGGAGAGGACGGTCTCTGCGGCGAGACCGTCGAGTTTCAAAATCTGCCTACAATTAAGGTAAGCAACAAAGCATTCGACCGGAAATTTCGGTTTGATCCAACCAATGAGCGTTATTTACGGCGCATATTTAACGAGGACATCGTTCGGGAAATGATGGGCTCGGGTGAGGTGATATCCGAGCTGGAGAGAGAGTGGGAACAACTCAATAGAGATCGCGCTGTACTTCGAGAGATTTTCCCGAGTGGCGAGTCCAAAGTTGTACTACCCTGCAATCTACAGAGGATGATCTGGAACGTACAAAAAATTTTTCACATCAACAAGAGGGCGCCTACTGATCTCAGTCCTATGAAAGTGATTCAAGGTGTAAAAGATCTTTTGGATAAGTGTATCATTGTAGCTGGAGACGATAGATTGAGCAAACAGGCGAATGAAAATGCGACGTTACTATTCCAATGTTTGGTGAGATCAACTTTGTGCACTAAATGCGTGTCCGAAGAGTTTAGGTTATCCAGCGAAGCTTTTGAGTGGTTGATTGGCGAAATCGAGACAAGATTTCAGCAAGCCCAAGTATCGCCCGGTGAAATGGTCGGCGCTTTAGCGGCGCAGTCTCTTGGCGAGCCCGCAACGCAGGTATGTTGTGACGAACATTAGATTGCTCTCAAAATTGCTATATTAATTACTTATAATTTTATGTTTGTTATTCGTTACTTATTAACTAGCGTAACAGATACAATCGAGTATTTTCACGATATTTTTGTCCAATATTTAGATGACACTGAATACATTTCACTTTGCGGGCGTTTCTTCGAAGAACGTAACACTCGGTGTACCACGTCTTAAAGAAATAATAAATATTAGCAAGAAACCAAAGGCTCCGTCGCTCACGGTGTTCTTAACAGGCGCGGCTGCGCGTGACGCGGAGAAAGCGAAAAACGTGCTTTGTCGATTGGAACACACGACACTGAAGAAAGTGACTGCGAATACGGCAATATACTACGATCCAGATCCGCAAAACACAGTTATCGCGGAGGATCAGGAATTTGTCAACGTATATTACGAAATGCCCGATTTTGATCCTACAAAAATATCACCGTGGTTACTTCGCATTGAACTGGATAGGAAGAGAATGACCGACAAAAAGCTTACCATGGAGCAGATTGCTGAAAAGATCAATGCCGGCTTTGGCGATGATTTGAACTGTATATTTAATGACGACAACGCTGAGAAACTGGTACTGCGGATTAGAATAATGAACAGCGACGATAATAAGTTTCAGGACACAGACGAGGACAGTGTAGACAAGATGGAGGACGATATGTTCCTGCGTTGCATTGAAGCTAACATGCTCAGCGATATGACTCTGCAGGTATACTACGACAATAGATTTATATAAAATGTTAATTACTTGTAATTTTATGCTTGTTATTAATCGGTTTTTAACTAATAAGATACAATCAAATATTTTCACAATATTCTGTTCAATATTTCAGGGCATCGAAGCTATTGGCAAAGTTTATATGCATTTACCGCAAACAGATTCCAAGAAACGCATTGTTATCACAGAAACAGGTGAATTCAAGGCTATTGCGGAATGGCTTTTGGAAACTGATGGTACAAGCTTGATGAAGGTGCTGAGTGAAAGGGACGTGGATCCCGTAAGAACGTTCAGCAACGATATCTGTGAAATATTTCAAGTACTCGGCATCGAAGCCGTACGAAAATCCGTAGAAAAGGAAATGAATGCAGTTTTGCAGTTTTACGGTCTTTATGTTAACTACAGACATCTTGCTTTACTTTGCGACGTTATGACAGCGAAGGGTCATCTTATGGCGATCACACGACACGGTATCAACAGACAAGATACCGGCGCTCTTATGAGGTCAGTGAACATGTTTTCTTTTACTGAGTCTGTTAATGCATGCATGTATATTGAAATTTCGATACCATATGTACAATTGTGTTGTTAATACGTATTTACGCGATCGCGTGTGTATATGTGTGCGCTGAATATCCTCTGCAAAGATAGAAAATTATAATATTTAACAACTTTACAGATGCTCTTTTGAAGAAACGGTTGATGTGTTATTAGATGCCGCATCTCATGCAGAAGTAGATCCAATGCGAGGAGTATCAGAAAACATTATAATGGGACAACTCCCACGTATTGGAACAGGTAATCTTAGATTGATCCTTTATATTTCACGAGATGCACGAGTGAGAGCATAAAATGTGTAAATCTCTATTCACAAGTCCTTTAATATCCTTATCAAGTGATAAGAAGGAAAAAGATAATAGTTATAAAGTAATATCATAATAACATTTATAGGTTGCTTTGATTTATTACTGGATGCTGAAAAATGCAAATCTGGTATCGAAATTCCAATGGCTGTTGGAGCAGGTATGATGGGAACGGCAGGAATGTTCTTTGGTAGTGTAACAGGTGTGTCTAGCATGAGTCCTCAGATGACACCTTGGATAGGAGCTACTCCTGGTTATGGAGCATCAAGTATGTCACCCGGTAAGTTTTTATTATGTGTATTGTGAATATTTTTTCTGTGCTCTGTATAAAAACTTTTATAAAATGGTAATTTTTTATTTTAGCTTTAAGTAGTGGCATGACTCCTGGAGGTGCATGCTTTTCACCGTCAGGCGCGTCAGACGCGTCGGGCATGTCACCAGCTTATTCCGCTTATTCACCACAACCAGGAAGTCCTGGTAGTCCAGGACCAAGCATGAGTCCGTTCCCGATGTCACCAGCGGGCGGAACTTCGCCCAGTTATTCCCCTTCATCGCCCGCGTATTTGCCAACATCGCCTAGCATGACGCCGTCAAGTCCAAATTATTCGCCTACAAGCCCGACATATTCACCGACAAGTCCAAACTATTCGCCCACATCACCGAGTTACTCGCCGACGAGTCCAAGCTACTCGCCAACCTCACCAAGTTACTCACCGACGAGTCCAAGCTACTCGCCTACTTCACCAAGCTACTCGCCTACTTCACCGAGTTACTCGCCCACGTCGCCAAGTTACTCACCGACAAGTCCGAGTTATTCACCAACATCGCCGAGTTATTCTCCAACCTCGCCGAGCTACTCACCGACGAGTCCGAGCTATTCACCAACCTCACCAAGTTATTCCCCAACAAGTCCTAGTTACTCGCCCACAAGTCCAAGTTATTCGCCTACATCACCGAGTTACTCGCCGACCTCTCCGAGCTATTCGCCGAGCTCGCCTAATTACACACCTGCCTCGCCTTCATATTCGCCAACTTCACCGAGTTATTCACCTAGCTCGCCCCAGTATTCACCCGCGAGTCCAAGCTATTCGCCCAGCAGTCCCAAATACTCGCCTACGAGCCCGAGTTACTCGCCTACCTCTCCATCGTTCGCTGGCACATCGCCACAGTACACACCGGCAAGTCCTACGTACTCGCCAACCAGTCCAACGTATTCGCCTACGAGTCCGTCTTATTCACCAAGTTCGCCGCAGCACACTGCGTCTGGCAGCACACGATATTCGCCCAGCAGCCCGAACTATTCGCCTACTAGTCCGACATATTCACCCACCAGTCCACAGTACTCGCCGTCAAGCACTAAATATTCGCCTACGAGTCCAACTTATACACCTACAAGCCCGAGTTACTCGCCGACTAGTCCGACTTATTCACCGCCCGTACCGGGATATTCGCCAACGAGTCCCACGTACTCACCGGCATCACCTGCTTACGAAACAGATGATTAATGCTGATGCTTATTGCGAGACATTGTTAATTACAAGATATGTTTGCAGAATAGTGAGTACGTTATACATCGTTATCAATCATATGTACTATATTTGTACACACCGTCTTCTGTGGTTTATTTTGATATTTTGATATTTGTTTATTACAATAAGTCAATTGTGAGTCAAATCGATTGTAATTATCATTATTGCAAAGTGTTTGCAAATCCGAAATATATGTTCTTAAACTTTTTTTTTTATATCTGTTTTGTGTGCAGTTTCTTTTGGCACTTTCTTTCTAAGATATATTTGTTTCTTACATTTCACATAAAAAAAGATTTAAAGGTAATTATATTATATGAAAAGATATATAATATTTATGATTAAAATCCGTAAGATGAAGAAAATAATACAAAATAGAAAAACGAATTGGTATAGTATATAATATATTAATAGTANATATATATTAATTAAAACGTAATGTATGGCTCATTTTTCGCTTGATAATTACAGTCATCACAGTATGCAAATTATAATATCGCAATCAGTCTTGTCAACGAAAATAGTTGACACACTGACATAAGTAAAATACATATATATGTACATATCGAAGAAAAAAAAGAAAGGATGAGAAAAAACATAGAGTCTGACGGTATTTTATTATCGTTGCAGATTAAAGATTATTTATGCTATTTTCGCTTATGCGAATGAGATATGAATGTGAATATTATAAATTTGTACAAAGTAAGCTTTAGGAAGAAACTAGATGTCTTGTAAGTTAATAACCGATAAAAGTAACATACAAGACGTTTACGTCTTCATATATTTAAAATATATTTAAATAAGGATACAATGATTTTCACGTTTAGTAAATCGTGAATTCGTATTAATATCAAGTAAATGTACAATTCTAGAAAATAACGTTATAAGTATATTATATGTATTCACTATTTTGTTGTATCATGTAACTGTCGGTTTTTAATAATTGAAAAGTTAACTATAGCTCTTCTTATAACTAAAATTAACAATTTTTTAAATACATGCAGTAGGCAATTACTAATACATGTTAATTCTAACTTCGACAATATTTTACCATTATATATTATTTGAAACTACATTTAACTAAAACTAATTAACAATAAACGTCACGAGAGAATAGCTTAAACGATATATATTGTATTTTAGATAATAAATACAGAAACATAAATAAATTGACATTGATATAGCGTTTGGGTTTGATTATGTAATAAAGTAAAAACATAATTGACATAAAAACTAGTTTAGTACTGTATTTTTTAAATAAGTAATACGAAAGTTTTGCTTGCTAACGTTTTATATTTACTTAAACAAGACGCAAAAAGTATCCTAAGATGGAATATTATTTGTTTGCTAAACACGAAAGTCATATACATTGTAAGACTTCATCCGGACACTTCTATGCGGTGTAAGTTGCTCAGGTTCGATACGATATCAAGTTACTTCAGTGTCTACCGAGACGAGAAACCGGTCTGAACTTACAGTTCAGTCAGTAGCAGTCAGTGTTTTACACTTTACACAATATGAATTGCGAGAATATACCATTATGCTGGAAGTATACGAACTCGGGGTTGTCGTTGTTTTTTACTACTCTGTGCATCATTGATATTTTCGGCGTATTCCCAATAATTGCGCTGCCACGAGCAATCATACAATGCGGTAAGCTTCTATACACAATAATATACATGTTTTGTGACATTGACGAAAATCGCGAGCTTGTATCAGAAACAAAAAGCAATTTTCTTATAGACGATTATATAGGAAGTAAGTCTTAAGTCTTATCTAACAATAAGTAGTTCAAAAATGTTTTGTGATTAAATGCGAAAACACTTGTCGGAAACTGAAAAAGGATGTTATAAGAATCTGTGTACTGGAAAAGTTAATTACTACAGGACATTTATAATAATTTGTATATTTATGATGTTAATGCATATATATATATATATATAAACTATACGATAATATAATAAAGAAGAAAAAAAATGTTAGATATAATAATTTTACACGCGCGCGGTGTGTGTGTGTGTGTGTGTGTGTGTGTGTGTGTGTGTGTGTGTGTGTGTGTGTGTGTGTGTGTGTGTGTGTGTGTGTGTGTGT
>NW_018022094.1:10597-15029 GCF_002006095.1 Pseudomyrmex gracilis
TGTGTGTGTGTGTGTGTGTGTGTGTGTGTGTGTGTGTGTGTGTGTGTGTGTGTGTGTGTGTGTAATATTATGTAAGTAATATTATGCGTATAATATTAGTATGTTTCGTGTGTGATTTTCTTGTGTGAAAATTAATATACAAATCGTGCTCTTTTTCTTGCACAAAAATTAGCTTTATTTATTAGTCTTAAATATCTTTAAAAAACAGAATATCTACCTTTTAATCGGTAGTACAAAAAAGAATTATTTTTCTTGTTCTAAAAAATAATTTTGTATGTTTTCTTAACATATTTATATAAAAAAAAATATATATTATTAAGAAAACTTATATATTATTAGGACTATATGGGATCCCTTTGGTACTTGTTGTATTCGGTTTGCAAATTTATACAGCCATTTTACTGGGAAAATCGTGGATCATCGCGAATACTCTGGATCCTCAGATTTCACGAAAAAATCGGTACTTATTTAAGTTAAAATAAAAATAAAAAAATATATATATATTGTTGTGCACTTAAATATTTGATATCCCATCTTGAACATTTCTTTTAAACATTCTTTTAAATACAGATATATCTTTTTAGATGTTAATCATTAATACCTAAAAATGCATGTTTTATATGTTTTGGAGATTTAAATTGCAGCTATCCCCTAGCTGCTGTGACGGAATTAACAATGGGTCCTCTTGCACGATCTATTGTTACCTTACTTTTGGATTTGACAGTGTTCGGTTGCGGTATTCCGAATTTGTTAGTTGGTAGGTAATAAGAAAAAGCTGTTTTCACATTATGTGTTAGATAAAACGTAATGAGCAAAAGATTTGTTCTTTGTCATTTGTATCACGTTAGTGAAATAAAATAAAAATAAAATAAACATTTATACGCTATTAGCTGAAGTATTTTCATCCTTTTTATTTTGTTAGGTTTTAATGACAAATCCTCCTAAATAAATTTAGCAATTTGGATTTTCAAGAGAGCTTACCTAATATACATATAGCCTATATACAGGATGTACACTTTTTTTTATAAATTTGTAAATAAAGCTTTAATGCATCTATATGGTTAATCATTTTTTTCTTCTACGCAATTATTTCGTTAAACTTATTTTCCAGCCTCGCAGAACTTGCAATTATTTGGCTATAAAGTGTCGGGACTACATTTTGATTTTTCCTTCTGTTATTGGCTGTTAATAATCGGCATTTTACTTTGTCCATTAATGTGGTTGGGCAGTCCACGAGACATGAAGTAAGAGAAAAAAGTCTTTTCTATTAATATAAAATAATGTACATATACAGAATAATAATAATTATACAGAATAATAATAATTTATAGATGGGTGACGGCGTTTTCTAGCGTAGCAGTTACGTTAACAGCAATATTAATATGGTGGAGCATTATAACTGATGATGGCGTATCCGACGTCATGCCAATAGCAACTTCACCGACGTGGGATAATTTTATTTCTGGGTAAATCTCTTTTTCTTAAGCCCGTTCTACATTGATCGCAAGCGCAAACGCAAGAGATAGATCTTGTAGAATTGACCAATTACGCTGGTCAATTGGCTAATTTGATCAATACGATTAGTCAATTCTACGAGACCGGTTCCTTGCGTTTGCGCTTGCTATCAATATAGAACCATAGAGCTTATACTCATGGAGAGGCCCTGCGAGCGCAAGGAGGATCGACAAAGAGAGATATATTTTTCTGTTTCAATTGTGGCCACTTCTTATAGAAGAGAACATATATATAATACTCCTATATTGCTAGTACGGTGCCGACCTGAAGCTCACCGTTACGGTGCAGACAATATAGTAGCCTCTCTCTCCAGCTGCTTTGTGCGCATGTGGCGCATAATGACGCTCGACCATCTATGCCCATATTTGGACTTTGTGCGTCTCCCTTTCTCGGGCCTCGTGCCTCTCATTGCGAAAATACGCGACTAGCAATATAGGAGTATTATAT
The DNA here is from genome assembly GCF_002006095.1 of Pseudomyrmex gracilis. Taxonomy (NCBI): domain Eukaryota; kingdom Metazoa; phylum Arthropoda; class Insecta; order Hymenoptera; family Formicidae; genus Pseudomyrmex; species Pseudomyrmex gracilis. The sequence goes on from NW_018022094.1 coordinate 12,560, forward strand.
ATATGGAAGAGAATAACAGAGAACACGGAATGGGAGAGCCACAGTTGAGACAAAATATATCCAAATATATCTCTCTTTGTCGATCCTCCCGGCGCGGCCCTCTCTATGGTTAGCATATAGGCAGGGCCTCTCCATGAGTATAAGCTCTATGTGTAGAACAGGCTTTACATATGTATGATTTTATTAAGCCTGTTCTACATTGATCGCAAGCGCAAACGCAAGGAACTGGTCTGGTAGAATTGACTAATCGTATTGATCAAATCAGCTAATTGACCAGCGTGATTGGTCAATTCTACGAGATCTATATCTTGCGTTTGCGCTTGCGATCAATGTAGAACAGGCTTTAGGGTGCCAGTATATGAAGCGCGAAAACGCGGAAACGCGGAAGTAAAAAGTAACTAGACTTTACTAGATTTCTGTGTTTCCGCGCGTTCCGTTCCGTCTGTTTTGATTACCTTATATCAGAGCCTTCCAACTGATCACGTGACTGTTTTTCCACCAAGATTCCGCCGGTAAACGTTCTCCGCATATATGTAATACTCCTATATTGCTAGTCGCGTATCTTCGCAATGAGAGGCACGAAGCCCGAGAAAGGGAGACGCACAAAGTCCAAATATGGGCATAGATGGTCGAGCGTCATTATGCGCAGGCGCATCTACCAAGTGAGTGCGAGCAAGACAAAGCATTAGAAAGTGAGAGAAAGAACGCGAGAAAGAGAAATGCGCAAGCGTGCTTGAATGTTCACCGCATGCGCACAAAGCAGCTGGAGAGAGAGGCTACTATATTGTCTGCACCATAACGGTGAGCTTCAGGTCGGCACCGTACTAGCAATATAAGAGTATTACATATATGGTTCTCCGCCTGAAGCTATCCCCTTCCACGACTGCTTTCCACTCCTTACATCGCGCGCGCTCAGGGCCGTCGCAAGCAAGTGTGCAAGTGTGCACTGCACAAAGGTGAAATAACAAGAAAGATGTCAAATTAAAATTTAAAACTCAATATTTTCTTTTTACCACCAATTACGCGTGCTCGCTTCTGTCAGGTTTAATTTCTTTCAAAACAAGTTCTGTATATTAATTTAAAAAAATAGTGTCACAAAATCTTAAACCATTAGATCGAATAGTTTATTTTCTAATGTTACTAGAATCTGTATTCAAAATTAAAGATGCTAATAATGACAATTTAATGTATTTTTGTAATGATTGTTATTGATATTGTTTTGAAGATTTTAATAGTTATTATATACAATCAATTTGTTGAGTTGCTAATTAAAGTATTATGAATTACATATAAAAGATTTTTTTTCATATAAATTATAATAAAAAAAAAACTTCCCTAAAAGTTAATTTCCCGCTCTCTGCCGTGCCCGGAGCCAACGACGTGGACGTGGCGGGAGCTGGCTCCTTTTTCTCGTTTTTTTGTAATGGGTTTTTGTTTTATTTTTCATTTTTTTAATGGATTTTTTAATATTTAAAAAATTTGTTTGTTTCATTTTGTATTTAAAAATTTTTGAAATTATTATTAAAAGTTTTGATTTTACGCGTTTTGTTATATTTAATTAATCGAATTAATGAAATGATAAGTAATGAAAAAAAAGTATGAAAATAGAGAAACATAATTATTCATTCAAGTTTGAACATTATTGTGAATCTTGCAAACATACAGTTTCTACAACAGCTGAAATATCTATATCGGTGTGACAGCAATTCGCATTGAATGTTTAAGTAATGAGTCTGTTAGTGAAGTACGCTTCAAAGATTTAATATGCTTCATTATTGAAAATGCACTTTCACAGTTATAAGTGGATCCAAACATAGAACAAATTCGAAGCCCGAGATCTTCGAGATTTGGATATTTATCTTCCGATAAAAGCTTGAAAAACTCTAATCCTACTTCAGTTCTGGATATCAAATATTCATCTGCCTGTAAATCACATAACTCTTGTCAATATTTTAATTCTTGATTTTGTATTTTGACTTTTATAGGATTATTGAAAATACATAAATCCTGTTTTATTACATCAAAATCTTTGAAGCAGAGTTCAAATTCATCAATGACACATTTTAACATTTGTATACCTATACTAAAATCAACATTAACAAACTCTTTTTTAATTTCTTCGCAACAAAGAAAATGATGGAATTCATTTTTAGATATTTCAATGAAAAATAGATTAAGTTTATTGCAAAATCTATTTACATGACTTATTAAATCAGATATTGTTTGATTGCGTTTTTGAAGTTTCAAATTTAGAATAAATTTTTCAAACTAAATTTTTCAAAAACTCTATATCTTTAAATTTATTTTGCAAATCTGATGACTTTTTTACGTGCTCTTTTAAAAACTCTGGAATTTCTTTCCGAAGCGCAAAAAACACGTTGCAAACATTTTCCTGCGCTTAACCATCTGATTTCGGAATGCAGTAATAAATCTCGATAGCTAGCATTAACTTCATCCAGAAATGAACGAA
>NW_018022094.1:16794-22809 GCF_002006095.1 Pseudomyrmex gracilis
TGAATTTTAGAATTGTTATTACAATTCGAATTTCACGTGTAAAAATTTACACGTGAACACGTATATATGTATATATATACACGTATAATTTCCGCACAACACCTAGCGAACGGCTCTCATGACCGATTATATATTTATTAGTTTGGAAACTTCGGAGCCTTAAAAAATTCTTTAATTGTTTAAAGAGAATAGTATTTACATGTAGTTAATAAGTTTTTTACTTTATCTTCGAGATAATTACCAATGTCAGTAATTCTTCGTGAAACCGTTTATGATAATAAACATATGGTATCAAAGTACATATTATGCAGTTTCATGAAGATTAAAAGCTTTTGCTATTTCAATGGCTCCTTTTTTTATGAGATTTCCCGTAGAGAAACTTTTCTTTTCGCGAGCTAAAAGTACAGCAACGGCATAAGAAGCTGTCAAAGATTGCTGTGATGAAACAATATTTTTGTTAATGTGTTTTTGTAATGTATTTGCATGTTTAAGTTTTAATTCTTGTAATAATTTTGATTTTCTATTATCGTAATTTTCGGAATTTTTTTTATGACAAAGATTATAATGTCTTTTTATATGAAATGTTTCAGCGCGTGATAAAATTTTAGAACAAATTAGACATTTACGGACAAGACGGTTTACCATCCTCGTTGACAGTAAAACAATAATCATTTTTCCATTTTTGTAAATTTTTTAATCTTTTTGCCATTTTTAAACCAAAGTACAATATTTTATTGATCTTTGCTTTATTTTTTAAATTTTATTTTTAGTAGTTAAATTTTATTAAAGAAAAAAAATTACAAATGTGTCTTTGATTTTGTTTCTGTGTCCCTCTCAGGCAGATATGTACGTAGTTATAATAGCGCGTCTATCCTTCAATCTTTCGCCGCTTTCACGTTTTCCATCTCTATCTGATAGTGAAAAACACGTGACGACAGAGCGCTGCCGCTGCCGCCGCCGCCGCCGCCGTCGCCGCATTGCCTTGGGTGGGGGAAAGATTGAGTCACGTGGAAGGGCAACCGCGAGCGGACGAGAGGCAGGGGGATTTCGTGGCGAAAAACGCACGCCGTGCGCGAGTTGGAAGGCTCTGCCTTATATTACATGGAGCATATATTGTGCGGAAAAGCGTAACGGAAAATTATAAAATATCAATTTTTAACAATATTTACTGATCAAAAGTTTTGTAGTCAATAGATAAACTGCAAAAATAAGCATATTAATAAAAATTGCAGTGAATTAAGAGAAATCAATTTTGTAAAATAAATACAAATATTTATTTGTCACTATATCGTTTTCCGCGTAATTGTGCTTCATTCATGTAATATAAGGAGAAACAAACCCGCAGAACAAGAGCGTCAAAATATTGTCAACGCGATTCTTGGCCATGTGGCAGAGATTCTTTCAAAGCCATCAAACGAAAAAAGAAGCCTTGGACCATCAATTAACAACGTTTTTATTTTCTGTACAATTGTATACTTATGTACTTGATACACACGGAAATACCGGATTCTGCTTTTCCGCTCAAACGTGCGGGAAGAAACAAAGTCAATTCGCGGAAACGCGGAATCTAGTTACTATTTTCCGCGTTCCGCGTTTCATATACTGGCACCCTTATACTACACATAAAGCCCGTTTTACATTGATAGCAAGCGCAAACGCAAGGAATAGATCTCGTAGAATTGACCAATCGCGCTGGTCAATTGGCTGATTTGATTGGCTGATTAGTCAATTCTACCAGACCTGTTCCTTGCGTTTGCGCTTGCGATCAATGTAGAACAGGCTTACTATATTAGGCGATTTTTGGCAATCGTATGGTACATATACTAAAGTGTACCAAACTATAATTTGAAATCACTCGAATTATAGTTTGGTACACTTTGGTATATGTACAGTGCGGAGCACCATATTGTGTGCCGTGAGGAGAAGTAGTTCTCTTCCGGCCGCCTTCTACTACCACGCGCCAGCGGCCCGAGATTTAATCCATATATCGACACGGTTACCGATGATATCTCTGATGACGAAAATGAGAAGTTTTATAAGCGTTTATTTGACGTTTGTATGAGCGTTTTGCGGAAATTCGTTGAAAGTTTTGAAACGGTCAGTAGAGAATTCATAGGGCGAAAATTGCAACGCTACAGCGTTTGTATAAAGCGTTTCTGAAAGTTTGCATAGTGTTTACGTTAAGTGTGAAACGAAATAAAAAAAATAGTTTATTAAGTTAAATACATCTAAAAATTCAATAAAAGAATTTTTCGCGACTCGCGCTTTTACACATCTAAGAGATTTCATTTGAATTAATTTTTTTGAAAGCCCCGTTCAGCTCGCCAATCAACTGATAAATTCCATTAAAAGAGATCGGACCTGAAAACATCCTAAGAGAATAGCAGGATTCGAACTCGAGACGCCTCCGTCGTATTCGCAGCACCTGCACTCAGTCCGTAAGACTACTTGTTCCTTACTAAAATGTGATTATTTTTATCTACTTATTCTCAAGCTATCTTACACAGTTCATTTATTATTTCTTTAAAATATTATTTTATTAAAAATATTGTAGTGCAATGTACCTGCAATGAGTAAAAATATTTCTCTCTCTTATTACTATTAAATATGATTTAAAGTACATTTTTACAACGCAACCAAATTTTAACACTATGTCTCAAATAATGCTATATTTAAATCAAATATAGTGTGTTACATTATGTTAAAAATTGATTTTTTTATTAAATAATGGTTTATTTGAAGAAAAAAACCTAATAAAACATTATTTCGTTGAAATAAATTCTTTCAAGCACTTATATTATTTTCTTCATATTATGATTTAGTATAACGTAACAATACAAAGTTTTACTCAACAAAATTGTTGTTTGGTATAAAATTATGTTATTTGAATGCAACAAATATGAGTCAAACAAATCGGATTCTTAAATTTAAAGAAACCGTTCTCTCTGTGTATAGACTTGTAAGCGTTTGTAAGTGTTCAATAATTGTTAATCTGGACTTCAATTCTTAAATTTATACGAAAATTTTTTCTATGCAAAAGTGTCACTTGCTACGCAATTACTGACTGATATTTTAAAATTTAAAAATACTAATTAGTAATTATATTAAATACTGTAATATATTAAATATAATATATTAAATTACATAAAGCTAGTATATAAAACTATTACATAAAATTAATTTCAATATAATTAAATAATTTAATATATTAAATATATGTAATAAATATCAATAGTCTTCTTATTTTTACAATAAACTGAGTTATAATACATGAATTGATTTTTAATGTGTAGTTTTTAATATTTTTTATTACTTATTTATAAAAGCACTTGCTAACCGTTTGAAAAGTCTGTCAGCAAACTCTTTGTACGAAAATTTATCAGTATTTATTGAGTGTTTCCCCCCGATAGGGTTCCCACCTTGTAGTAGCTCCGAGGCTGGAGCTCGGGGCTCGCGGAGCGCTCAGTGTGCACGTGGTCTGGCCGCCTCGCAGTAACTACACGGAACGTTATTTTGTTCCCAGCATGTGCTGGTGGCGGCGTGGCCGGGCATTGATCGTCAGCTCCTCTCTGGACGCTGGCGGATCTGCCTGGTCGTGCCGTCACAATGGAAGTGTAATCTGACAACAATTGACCACAGAAAGTGAGCATCTGGTGTCCTCGAGGGCTGTGGACTTTCGCGCCGGAGCGGATGGTGGGACTTATAGTCGCGGGCAGTGGTCATCCGCTCAGGGATAGGCCAGTCTGTGACCAACTAAGAGGAAACCCCTAAGTTAAGGTGTGAGCGACCATACCGAGAGCTGCGTGGCGCAAGGAGAGTTGCGTCGTGAACGGTGCCTCCTGGATACCGGGCGAAATCCAGGAGTACGGAGCCAAGCCCCAGCCATTCGCGGCTCTGGCTGGGTGAGACTGCGCGACCGCGATACTCGTGGGAGCAAATTGGAGTTCGAAAAAGAAAATACAATCATCCTCAAATCAGTCCCCAAGAGCGAAGCCTCCTCTGGAGGTGAACGCCCAGGGGAATCTTGTAGTGCGGGAGCGGGCTCAGAAGCCCCAAAATACCGCGTAAGATATAGCGGGGCCGCTAGGCGCCGTTATAATAAACAGATGCTAGCCGGAAAGAGTGAGGCCAATAAGGTCCCCTCTATCTTCGCAGCCTCCTGCTCAAAAGGCCCACTCCTCCGATGTAAAAGTCAGGGGAACTCCTCTGCATGTGCTGCCGGTTGGTGAGCTACCTAAGCGTCATCGGGTGGTGGTGCATGTGGAGGAGCCTCAAGTAGGGGTTGAGGAGGCTTTAAAGCTTCTCAATCAGCAAAACACAGGCAACCAGCGATTGGGTCGTCACCAGGGAGACGTATAGGAGGGATACTACGAGCGTCCACTTCTCCTGTCTGGTTGGCGACTCGGCGATGGAAGCCTCGAAGCACTGTGACTTTAGGCCTTTCTTCGGTCTCAGCCGGGCCACCGTTAAGATGGCGGGACAAGAGCGCGGGGAGGCGACGGAGAAGGAAATGGAGTCGGAGAGTGTCGGACTGCCTAAAAATGGCTTTTCTCGGCATCCAAATGACGCAGATTAACTTGCATCACAGCAAGAGCGCCTCGGCTATCCTAGCCAGGAGCATGGCTGTGATGCATACAAGTATTGCACTAATCCAAGAACCATGGATTGTGAATGGTGCAGTAAAGAGACTGAGTGGGTGCGGCTGCTTATACAAAGCACACTCAGAAAAAGAGTAAGATCATGCATTTTAGTAAAAGGACTAAATGCTATCTTTCTGCTACAGCTCAGCAGCGAGGACCTCACAGTCATCAAGGTGAGAGTGAAGCTGGCCGAGGAAGAGGACATGGAAGCATTAATAGAGAGTTTATATGCTTTATGACTCCACGGATCCACTACCACATGAAGAGGTAAAAAATCTGGTGGCCTATACGGAAACCAGAGAGCTCGAACTCCTGCTGGGTTGCGATGCAAACTCCCACCATGTAGGATGGGGAAGCACAGACACCAACCTGCGGGGGGAGAGTCTGCACGACTACCTAATGGGCACAGGATTAACCATTCTCAACAGAAAAAACGAGCCGACATTCCTGGACTCCAGAAGACAGGAAGTCATCGATATTACGATATGTACAGAGAGGGTGGCGAGTTTGGTGAGGGACTGGAGGGTCTCAAATGAGCCCTTTGGGTCGGACAGCAGACATATACGCTTAACTCTTCAACAAATACCGCAAATCAGCTGGGTTTGCAACCCACAAAAAACCAACTGGGAGGGCTTTAGACCTTAAGGCCCAGCTTGCTGTGGCCTCAACCTGTTTCAGAACCAAAAACAACTTGGAAAACGCGGCGGACTTTTTAAAGAACGCCATTACAAACGCCTCTGAATTAAACTGCTCACCAAAACCCAGGAATCCGGTGAACAAGATCCACTGGTGGAATAAAGAGCTCGGTAAGCTCAGGTTGGAAACGAGAAAGAAATTCAGCAAAGCGAAAAGAACAGGACTTGCAGTACACTGGGAGGCCTTTAGAAGCTCCCAACGAGAGTACAGCAAGGAGATTAAGAAATCCAAGTGCAATAAGTGGAGACGTTTCTGTAAAAGCATTGAGAGCGCCCCGGAGGCATCAGGCTTCACAGAATTCTCAGTTTGGATCACCGTCTCTAATTAGGCTGTCTCAAGCTCTCAACGGGGAATGTCACTGAGGAGGCAACGGACACATTGAAACATTTAATGGAAATATAAAAAATAAAACACTATACTAGATTTGTATAATTAGCGTTAAATTTTCTTTAAAACATCAAAAATAAAAACTAGTAAGGCAATATTATAATAGTTATGTTTATATATAAATATATACATATATACCCAGCAAACATTTCGGTCACAGAACCATATCCATCTGTGTCCTCAGTAGGATATGGTTTGTTAACCATGTCTGTCAACATGTGAAATGTCAAAATGCGACCAAAATGATGACAGAGTCTGCCACAAGCAAAGCGAGGCCAAATTATCGCCAAAG
>NW_018022094.1:24954-28125 GCF_002006095.1 Pseudomyrmex gracilis
TCTGTGTAATTGCCAGTAATATTCTCAGTGATAACCTGTAATACTTCCTGTGATATCCAATAATATTTTCTGTGATATCCAATAATTTTTTCTGTAATACCTAATAATATTCTTGTGTAATTGCCAGTAATATTTATATGTAATCGGCAATAGTTCTTTTTCGTAAGGGTATGTATACATTTTTATTATCTTGTTGTTTTATTATATCATATATTACAGGAATTTAGTTTCAACTAACTAACAACTTTGACATATTTTCAGATATGGCATGTTGGCTTTTCAGTTTGACGTACATCCCACTCTAATGACGATACAAGTTGATATGCGTCGTCCTCGAGATATTGACAAAGCTATCTTTTTTTCTTTTATTGGTAAAACAATGAAACATAGCAACTTATTGTGAATATTATGTTTAATATTCATTCATTATGCGTTAATTCTACTTGCTTTTTTATACAATAGTAAGCGGATCTTTGTTCGCCATTACTGTTTGTCTGGCCGTGTGGAAATATGGCGGTAACACAACCGCCAATATCCTCGAAGCTATTCCATCAGGGACAATCGCGGACATTGCTGTTTTGTTAACCGCACTTCAACTGTGCTTTTCCAGCGTGATCGGCTATTCGGCTCTCTTTCAACATTTAGAAGATTATTGGAGCGTGCAACAAAGTAAATACATAGCAATCAATCTCTTCTTTATTCAAGAAGAAAATATTTAATAATTTATATAATAATTTAATAATTATATATTTTTTAAATAATTTAATTGTCTTACTAACTAGCCTTTGGATGGAAACGATGCGCCATGAGATCGGCGGTGGTCTTCCTTAGCGTGGTTGTGGGCGAATCGGTATCGCGATTTGATATTGTTATGGCGCTAATTGGCGGATCGTTAACTGGATCGCTAGTTTTCGTGCTACCATCTTTGATATACAACCAAGCGTTAGCTTTGAAAGAGAAATCGATTCAAGCAATAAATATTGATGGAAGAGTTTATCCAGATTCTCATATAAGATTCAATGACGAAGAACAACCTTGTGCAGCTCATTCACGTTCAATTTACTACGGTTTCTTAAGCTCCACAAACAATCCTCGCAGGTATTAAATTTCTTGTTTAGATTTGATCATAAATATTATGATAAATACATACACACACATTAATGTATTCAATTAATTAATATTTATTGTTACCAAATATTTTTTATTATCTATATATAAATTGATATTTTTTTGCTGTAAATTTAACTCTTTCACTACCACGCTGAAGTCGCTCGCCATAAATTTTCTTCACATACTTACCACGGGCGACTAAAGTCCCTCACTACAGATGCTGTTCACATGCTATACCACAGGCGATTAGAGTAAGGTGACCAAACGTCCCAAATTAGGAGAGACAATCCCAAATTTTAACTCTTTGTTCCAGTTTACAATGCGTCCCAAAATTTGTTTCAAATTAAAGACATGATTATGAACTATCCTTCTTTTTGTAGTACATAATGTGATATAAAAAATTAAGACAATCAAAATATTAAAATTGAAACAATCAACCGTAACAATTATGGAAATATATGATGTTATTTTACTGATGTAATTGATAATTATAAACATTGATTACAAGAATCATTTTTAAACCATTAAGTAGTAAAGCTCAGATTGCTCAATTAACTAAATCTGATAATTTACTGTTTGAAAAACATTAAAAAATCTTTTATACAACTTGTATAAATTATTAAACTTTTTATCTAAGTTCTGGTCTAGCCATCTTAAGAAAGCTAAATATTCTTCTTGGTCATTATTAAAAACTAAAATCGAACGGAATAATATAATGTCCAAGAAATGGTATAAATGATGGAGAAAATATATTTATTTATAAAAATTGATGACAACATTTTAATTGACAAAATAAGAAGAATAAAATAAATACGTATGTTTCTAGTAAAAAAAACTAAAAAATTGATTTGATAACAATAAAGAAGTCAATTAACGATGGCCAAAAATATTTCAACATTTTAATTAGTAGCACATTGACATAAAGAATTTGAAAGTACTAATGGAAATTGGTTTATGTCTTTCAGGGACAACAGCTTGCGTTAAACAAGTTCTTTCTTTAAGCAACCAAATATGAACTCCCGAAAAATTATTGATAAAAACAAGAAACACAATTATTGATAAAAACAATGGAGGCCATAAAAAGTGTAAAATACAACTTTTAACTAACATGGAAAAAACTTTTTTGATTGTTTATTAAAAAATCCAAATATTATTTGAGAAAATACATTCAGTAAAAAAGTACAAAGAACCTCGCACTTTTCTTATGGAAATTGGGTTTCCAAATGGGCTGAAATTTTGGAAAATAATACTTGATGCAATGCTGATCAAAAGTTATTACTGCCATAACTCAATCCTATGAGTCATTTTTGGTCTACAAGCGCTCAAAAGTAAAAACAGGCAATATTATATATTTTAGGTATTTTATAAGAAGGTATATATATACAGGGTGTCCGACAATTACTTTAGCATCTTTCGTAGGCAGGTAGAAGGAGTAAAACTGAGTCGAAAAGTCCTGAACCATTTTTTTCTATTACATATAATAAAAAAGTAATTATTGAATAAATCAAGCCAATCAGCGCCGAGCTTTAGCCGGGCACACGTCAGTGAGCGCTCACACACACCAGGCCCGTAGTTCACTGACATGCGTTCGGCTAAAAGTCGGCGCTGATTGGCTTAATTTATTCAATAATTACTCCTTTATTATATGTAATAGAAAAAAATGGTTCAGGACTTTTCGACTCAGTTTTACTCCTTCTACCTGCTTACGATATATACAGGGTGTCCCAGAATTGGTTTAACATCTCTCGTAGACAGGTAGAAGGAATAAAACTGAGGTGAAAAGTCTTATACCATTTTGCTAGATTCGCAATAGTTACCGAGATTTTAATTAACAAAGATCCGCGAATAAGCGTGCATCGGGCTGTCCTACGCGCGTAGGACAGTCCGGCCCGCTTCACACAATTACATTTTAATATGTATATGTTATAGTATATGCTGTTATATTAGCTCCTCCCATATGTCGCTATGGGTAACACCGTTAGCGCGCGAAGCGCGGCGGGCAGTCTTACGCGCGTAAGACAGCCCGATGCATGCTTATTCGCGGATCTTTGTTAATTAAAA
>NW_018022095.1:0-1986 GCF_002006095.1 Pseudomyrmex gracilis
TTTTTTTTTTCAGTTTTTCACCGCGAATCAATCGAGTCCAAAAAGAAGTCGATCGGTTCAGTCGTTATTAAATAATTGTTTATTAAACATCTCCCCTCCACTAAAATGCCTGATTTTCGCGTATAATAGGCACGGCGTGCTCGCTCAGTTCGAGCGCAACTTCGTTGCGCGTGAACTTGGCGCGAGGCGTTACCGTGCCTCTTGATACTAGAAAAGGCGTTGTATTGGCGTTCAAACAGCTTATAGATATGGAGGTAGAATAGCAGCGACGAGCTGTGAGCAAGATCTGAGAGACAGAAGATATACTTCTGTTCTGCTCATGTACTGTTTTTCTTTCTTTTATGTGCTTGCGCAAGTGCCAAGTGATATACAAGATTTGTTTTAGTTCCTGAAAATAACCTGTAAAGTAGCAGCCAGTGCAAGGAAATAAAACAAACTAACGGTATTTTTTAATAGAATTAAATAAAAAAATAGGTTGAGTGAAAAAATTATAAAGAAAAATAATTATCTTATTTGTGTAAAAACAAATATCAAAGATTTCTTGATGCTAAAAGTTTTTAACGCTGTGATTAATCATAGGTTTATGCAAGATTCTATGTTTGAACATATGAAAAACTAAGATATCTTTGACAACGACAGTGTGACGAGGCACACCCGTCACTATTATTATTCTTATTATTAATATTATTATTATTATTATTATTATTGTCACTATCCATATTTTTCATATAAAGTATATATATTTCTATCACAGTATAATTATTTCTAACCACGCCAAGAGTACCAATTACACCCGATTTATATTACACGAACATAACCGACCGTACAGCAAAACCGAACACACCGCGGCCACGAGCGCCGCCGCACCGGACCGCGCCGGCGCAACGCACACCACATACCGGCCCCCGGACAAAGCTTAGGCACCCGTCGGGTATAAAAAGGCGGCCGAAAACCGGCCAGGACACTATTCCTTTCCTATCCTTCCTGCTGCCGAGGTGTTGACTCGGAAGCATTTCTAGGCCACCGAGGTGCTGACTCGGGACCGACAACCCGCCCTGCTAGGGACTCTGTCCGATCACCGGTGTTGACTCGAGATCACAATTTCCTTCCTCGCCGAGATGTTGACTCGGGAGGACACCCACGTTCCTGAGCCTCGTGCGCCGAGGAGTTGACTCGGGCACGCCGACAATCTCTCCAAGGTGTTGACTCGGGTAAGACCGATCCTTCCTTCCAAGGTGTTGACTCGGAAGGAATCCCGACCGTTTCCTCCTCGAGGAGTTGACTCGAGAGAGCCCATCCTTCCTCTCCGAGGTGTTGACTCGGGAGGATCCTGTACCCGCCGTGTTCCGGGCGTAGACCCGACCCCACCGACCGTCCGCGCCCACGCGCAACTTTTCCGACGGCCCTACCGGCCCAAAGAGCAAAACGGCCGTTGTTACTGCCACACCGATAGCCGCCCCTCATTGGCCCACCAATAGCCGTTCTCACGGCTACCGACACAGCCGTTCTCACGGCTTACCCGGACATCTCTCGTTACTCGGTAGCAAACCTGGGCCGCCGGCCGTGTGCACCACGTGGCGCCACAACCCTACGCGCCCGCGCACCGCGTCTCCGACCGTAGCCGGAAAACTCCTCGTTGTATATATTCGCGGCCCTCCCTGCCTAGTATATAAGATTCCGTCACCACGTCGGCCGAGACCGACACGCAATAACCCGCGCGCGCCAATCACAGGCCGCAAACCGCCAGTCTGTAAGGGCTTCGTGCCCCGCGTCATTCTGACATTGTATATAGTCCAAGGTATTTCAAGAATAAAGAAACGTTGTTTTACAGCAGTAACCAAACGTGTCGCAATCTTTCCCTTCCCCTCTCCCGAATCCTGGTCTGACCAAGCTATCCGGCAGGAGGAAGGCCGGGCAAGCCGCGGGAACGCGGCTCCGTTACAACAGGATAAAATTGATAAACTGTATTACTGAAACATATGTTCA
>NW_018022095.1:6706-8166 GCF_002006095.1 Pseudomyrmex gracilis
GTGGGCAATCGCAACGTGGGCAATCGCAACGTGGGCAATCGCAACGTGGGCAATCGCAACGTGGGCAATAGTCACTGTGGGCAATCGCAACGTGGGCAAACGGGACGCTCCCAATATATATAATACATATGTTAAAATATAAGAAACTATAATATACTTGTGTTTAAAGTATACTATATTTTTTTAAAAGTATAATATATTTTTTTCTTTTATTTTAACCTATTTTTTTATTTCATTCTACTAAAAAATACCGTTAGTTTGTCTTATTTCTTTGCACTGGCTGCTACTTTACAGGTTATTTAAGGAAATAAAACAAATTTTGTATATCACGTGGCACTTGCGCAAGCACATGAAAGAAAGAAAAACAGTACATGAGCAGAACAGAAGTAAATTTTTTCTGTCTCTCAGATCTTGCTCACACTTCCCACTCATTGCTTGAAGAGGCTATATTCACTCCATATCTAAGCTTTATGGATAACAGAATGAACATATACTAGTAGCATCACTGCGTAGTACATATATTGATAATCAAACTTTATTTTTGTTAAGGTNTGAGACCGTATGCGATGAAATTGTTTCTAAACAATGCAAATATGAAGTGTCCTNTCCATTCTTAATAATTTTATTTCTCCACCAATCACATTGTATTATCACTGTAAACACTGATACATAATCTAGCGGAACTTTAACAACTCTTGAGTTTGTTTTGTTATAGATAAAAAGAGCAGTAGAAGAAGTATTTATGTATATTAGTTTGATTGCGTTTCGATATTTACTGCCAATATTGCAAATCTATAGTACATATAATGTAAAGTATGGATTTAGTACTGGTAGTGAATATCGAAACGCAGCCTTTGTATATGTATATGAAAAGAAAACGAACAAATACGTAAAAAACAAAAATGGAAATTAGACTGTATCTCAAGTAATTTTTTACAAAAAAATTGTATTTGAAATAGAAAATGGATAATCGAGGCCATTTAAATAGAAATGTAAAATAAGTTTTGAAAATATATATTTTAAATATAAAATACAAAATACGCATTTTACATTTTGCATTTCTATTTTAAATGCATCCATTTCAAATATTGCACATCTCTGGTTGTCACGACTCCGACAATCAATTGACGAAGGTCGCTTTTGCTCCGATTCTGAACTACCGGCGTTTGTTCAAATACTATGAACTTTGTGTAAAATAACTATGTAAAATTCTATCGCGATAAGAGTTTGTGCTGTGAATGTGATTTCCATAGTAAAAAAATTGTTGAAGAAGATTGAATATTCAACTGAGTGCAAGTATTAAATTTTGTATATGCCATTTATGATAAAATTATTAATAATATATCTCGTTCTAGAAGAAAAAAATGAGCCGAGAAAAGAATATTTTGTTGGTTTTTTTTAATGTAACAATTCGAGTACTCTAAATATTGATTTACTTCATACAGAATATGACATCATTA
>NW_018022095.1:10206-12464 GCF_002006095.1 Pseudomyrmex gracilis
GTTTGTAAATTAAAGAAGCTTAGTTATATTACAAAATTCTTACCATGATAGGCTATTCCTAAGTCCGAATGTGACAAAAATATTCTAAGTCTGTATTATAAAAATATTTTAAGTCCGTATTACAAAAATATTCTAAGTCCGTATTATGAAAATATTCTAAGTCCGTATTACAAAAATATTCTAAGTTCGTACTGACTGACTGACTGAACTGACTGACTGACTACGAATGACTCTACTCTGAATGCTCGAATGATTCTGCCTGTGCTGGTCGCTCCGGCCGCTTATATACCCTACAAAAGGTGCTGATGCAGCACTGTCCCACGGGTCCGTCGTTCAACGGTCCCACGCGGTTAACGGTCTTGCGCTCGCTCGGTTCCCGCGGTCGCGAGGCGTGCCTTATCTCCGCGCGTGCTTTATCTCTGTTCGCTCGCTCAGGCCAGCGCCTGTGGTCTTTACGCGCAAGTTTTGTCGTGAGAAAAGAGCATTCAAGAACAGTAAGAGAATTAAAAGAAACTACTAACGAATTATTACTAAAAAATATTAATATAAAAAGAATTATTAGTAGAATATTATAACTAGCTAATATACTTACATCGCTATAAATCTGCCGTAATGTTTTCTATGCGCAAACATTGGTATAATGAATTATATAGAACAATAATACATACATAATAATCGGTATTGATTCCTTAATTAATGCGCTATTACAACCTGTTTTAATAACAATACTTTGCTATGACAACAATATATTACCAACCATGATATATTACCGACCATGGTACATTACCGACCATGGTATTTTACCGACCATGATATTTTACCGACCATGGTATTTTACCGACCATGGTACATTACCGACCATGGTATTTTACCGACCATGGTACATTACCGACCATGGTATTTTACCGACAACGGTATATTCAAGGCTGGTAATGTACCGACTACTGTAAAAGAAAGTAAACTGAATAAGAAAAGAAAAAAAAAACTCGATATAATAAGTACTTAAACATTTAAGTCCACGGATGTGACAGCTTCAAATAATTTTGAAACGGAAATGACTTCTACAAGTTTTGAAAGTAAAAAAAAACACTTCATCAAAAACATCTATTGAGAGAGCAAATTTGAAAAAAGAATGTAATAAACGACTATATTTAGATGGTACATGGTTTGTTCCTGATATATCAAAATTGTCTTCTGTTGGACAAAGTTATGGCATTTGTCAGATATGTAAAATACAGTTTAACAAACATTCTGTTCTATGTGAAAGTTTAAACTCTTCATCTTATTTTAAAACTCATATAAAGGTAAGATGTTTTGAAGTTCAAAATTTGACCTATATAATTTAATTGTATTCATTCTGTATTATTCCATTATTACTATGTGTGCAAAGTCATATAAATTCAGAGGAATAAGCGTCAATTTTACACAAAAAAGAGAATCAAATGTCACTATCATGTGTGTTATCATTGCAATCATAGTCGCAAATTAAAGTTTGATAACTTACATGCAATAATTAGTTTAGATTTTAGTATAAATTTGTAACTCAAACAATTTCTTAATGTAATTATAACTTTAGCTTGATTAAAAATGAATGAATCGTACTGTGACAAAACATTTGTCACAGTATAATTCGTTAATTTACACGAAGCTTGCATCCGCACTTGTAATAATTTTTACGATATTTCGGCGCTCTTCGAGATCAATTCGTGCGTTGTTTTATACCAACAAAGACGAAGCAAAAATCTTTGAACTCCACCAAGACGAGAGTTCTTAGTAATCGCGTCCTTTGGTTTAACCGAAGCAAGGCGCCGCGACGGCGCCGACCGAGTTATCTTTTCGAAAGACTAATGTCACATCCGTGGACTTAGATGTTTAAGTACTTATTAGATCAAGTTTTCTTTTTCTTTTCTTATTCAGTTTACTTTTTATTACAGTAGTCGGTAAATTACCAGCCTTGAATATACCGTTGTCGGTAGTGTACCATGGTCGATAAAGTACCATGGTCGGTAATATACCATGGTCGGTAATGTACCATGGTCGGTAAAGTACCATGGTCGGTAATGTACCATGGTCGGTAATATGTCATGGTTGGTAACATACCGGTGTCATAAGAGAATATTGTTATAAAAAAGGTTGTAATAACGCATTAATTAAGGAATCAGTACCGATTATTATGTATGATTTATTGTTATATGTAATTCATTATACCAATGTTGCGCATACAAACCGTTACGGCAGATTTATAGCAATGTAAGTAT
>NW_018022095.1:13220-23279 GCF_002006095.1 Pseudomyrmex gracilis
AGAGAGGTGCGTCACGAGCGCACGCTTGTCGTTTCCTTCTGTTCCGAAAACAAGAGAGGTGCGTCACGAGCGCACGCTTGTCGTTTCCTTCTGTTCCGAAGACAAGAGAGGTGCGTCACGAGCGCACGCTTGTCGTTTCCCTTCCAAGATACAAGAGTAAAAGAGGTGCGACTCGATTGCACGCTTATTCTGTGTATCTGTTCCCAGGAAACACACCATCCAGATACTCTGGCCCGTCAGAGAAGACGTCGTGTGCGTCGAGGAGGCAGAAATTGCCACCTGAGAAGTTTATTAAGGAATTACTCACGCAACGGACAGTTTGACCCGTCAACGTTGGAACCAACCAACAGACGTCCGACAAATACAGCAGAACACTCGGTTAGGTCCGCTCCGTGCGTTATAACCAATATAGAAGTTTTTAGAAACCATCGCGTAATTATTAAACCCGGGTGGAAATTAATAAAAACTACTAAGCCAAAAGTGGCGTATCCGGCAACGATTCCGCCATCAGACCCGCGGTTTAAGGTTTATATAGAGAAAAGACGAGAGGCGTTGTATTAAAAAAAAAGGAATTAATAATAAATAATTTTACTATTTTTTAAAGTATTCGAGTTAGTAATTCCGCCAGTAACATACTTTGTAATAAACCAGTGGTCGGTAACCACACGGCAGTCGGTAACTGTCGGTAACAACACGACAGTCGATAACTGTCGGTAAACACACGGCAGTCGGTAACTGTCGGTAACCACAATCAATAACAGTCAGGAATAAAATACCAATCGGTAACAATCAGTCCAGTCATTTTCCCGACCAAAATCCTCATTCTCCGCCCCGGTAAAGCCAGGACGGCTGACCGAAAAGGGAGAACGTACATTCGACAAGAGTAAACGGTTTCGTCGAACCGTGACCTTGAACACTTGGATGTAACACTAAACATAAACTCTTTGCGCTCTGCCGAGGCAAGATCACTGTCGATATCTTATCCGCGCAACATTCCTATGCCGTGAGCGAGTGAGAAAAATTTTGTTCCCACTGCAGCGGGACTTCTCCACTGCAGCTACGTTTTTATTGGCCTGCGATAGCCACCACTCTGACTCGGGGAACCCGAGTTCTCACCGCGCACGTTTTTTATTTGTCGACACCGGCTCCAAATAGGATTCACGGGGCTGCGTCCCCACCAAGCAAGTCGGGTATAAAAGAAGACTCCCGAAACACGGAGCGTCAGTCTCAGTCATTCTATTCTGAAGTTTTATTCTATTCGAACAATTCTACTCAGTCATTCTAATTTTGGTAACCATTCCGATTCACATTTAAACTCCAATTCAACTCAGATTATTCAGTCTCAGTCAGATTCAAGTTCAAAGTCTTAACCGGTGAAGCGCTTGAGTAAGAAAGCGTTCTGGATACGAGACTCGCGTATAGAATTATAAAGTCATAGAATCATAAAAATAAATACTAAATCAGTAAAGAATATTAAACCACACTTGTAGAATCTTAGAAACTTGCACTGGTGAAGCGCTTGAGTAAAAAAGCGCCCTAATGCAAAACGCGTAATAATAATAGTAATAATACAATCCATTCTAAGTAATAGTAAAAATAGAAGCAATAGAAGTAAGCACACAGAAGTAAGAGATTTCTGCTTTTAATACGTATATCCGTATTTCAGTAAACTTAAATAAGTTCAATTGAATCACCTATTCAAGATTGCTTGAGTAACGAAGCGAATCGCTATATCCTAACAAGAAGAGTTTATCCAGTATATGAAATTTTAATGATTCTATTTTTAACCTATGTCTATCTATAAATACCACGGCCTAACAAACGCGGCGTAGAAGCCGGTAGGAAAATAAAATTAAGAAGACTTATTAAACAGTATAGAATTAAAGAAAACTCACCAGAAGCAGATTTCTGACTCTATGTACTCTAGCGATTTGGAACATATAGAATCAGAAAACCAACTTGTCAATAAAACTATAGAAATTAATCATCCAACCGTAGTATCAGTAGAAACCGTCGCGCACACTGTAAGCATTTGGAAACGTTCAAAAACCGTCATACCCAAAGCGTTTTTACAACCGTTGATCCTGAAAGAAAACCTACGGTACGATACATATAACGAGAATTGTGGTATTTGCCACAAAAATTAACTGAGCAGCCGATATATATCCATGTAATATTCCGAAATCCAACCCGTGTTATAACACGTACATTGCGAAACGTCTACAAATATTATATCCATTAGACCCACTGTAAACTTAGCATGTAGTTACTCTTATTAAATGTGTAAACCTAAAACGCAGTCCGATACACGTTTAGTTTACCTGTCTCTCGCCCTCAACCATCATCAGCGGTATCACCTTGGTAGATGCAAACAGGTAAATGCCAAGCTTCGTGTAAACTAACGAAGTATACTGTGACAATTATTTCGAGTCCACCTTTCCGATGAAGAACTCTAAAATGTTACGTCCGAGGGCGCAAGGTCACGGTCCGAAAAAACCGTTTACA
The DNA here is from genome assembly GCF_002006095.1 of Pseudomyrmex gracilis. Classification (NCBI taxonomy): domain Eukaryota; kingdom Metazoa; phylum Arthropoda; class Insecta; order Hymenoptera; family Formicidae; genus Pseudomyrmex; species Pseudomyrmex gracilis. The sequence continues at coordinate 15,726 of NW_018022095.1, forward strand.
CTTGCTAGACGTATGTTTTCGCTTTTCGGTCAGCCGACTGAGCTTTACCGGGGCGGAGAATGAGGATTTTGGTCGGAAATTGATGACTGGACTGACTGTTATCGATTGTTATTTGATTACCGACCTTTACCGACTGTGGTTTGATTATCGACAATTACCGATTGTCGTGTGATTACCGACAGTTACCGACTGTTGCCTGATTACCGACAGTTACCGACGCGCGTAATTTTTTAATAAATTTTTCACCTGATAGTTTCTGCTTCCTCGACGCGTGTGACGTCTTCTCTGGCGGGCTGGAGTATCTGGATAGTGTGTCTCCTGGAAACAGGTATACAGAATAAGCGTGCAATCAAGTTGCATCTCTCATGTTACGTCCGAGTATTCAAGGTCACGGTTCGACGAAACCGTTTACACTTGTCGAACGTACGTTCTCCCTTTATGGTCAGCCGTACTGGCTTTACCGGGGCGGAGAATGAGGATTTTGGTCGGGAAGATAACTGAACTGATTATTACCGATTGGTACTTTATTCCTGACCGTTACTGATTGTGGTTACCGACAGTTACCGACTGCCGTGTGTTTACCGACAGTTATCGACTGCCGTGTGGTTACCGACAGTTACCGACTGCCGTGTTGTTACCGACAGTTACCGACTGCCGTGTTGTTACCGACAGTTACCGACTGCCGTGTGGTTACCGGCCGTTATTGTCTGCCGTGTGGTTACCGACAGTTACCGACTGCCGTGTTGTTACCGGCGGAATTACTAACTCGAATACTTTAAAGAATAGTAAAGTTATTTATTATTAATTCCCTTTTTTGAATACAACGCCTCTCGTCTTTTCTTTATATAAACCTTAATCCGCTGGTCTGATGGCGGAATCGTTGCCGGATACACCACTTTTGGCTTAGTAATTTTTATTAATTTCCACCCGGGTTTAATAATTACGCGATGGTTTCTAAGAACTTCTATATTGGTTATAACGCACGGAGCGGACCTAACCGAGTGTTCTTCTGTATTTGTCGGACGTCTGTTGGTTGGTTCCAACGTTGACGGGTCAAACTGTCCGTTGCGTGAGTAATTCCTTAATAAACTTCTCAGGTGGTAATTTCTGCCTCCTCGACGCATACGACATCTTCTCTGACGGGCCGGAGTATCTGGATGGTGTGTTTCCTGGGAACAGATACACAGAATAAGCGTGCAATCGAGTCGCACTTACTCTTGTATCTTGGAAGGGAAACGACAAGCGTGCGCTCGTGACACACCTCTCTTGTCCTCAGAACAGAAGGAAACGACAAGCGTGCGCTCGTGACGCACCTCTCTTGTCTTCGGAACAGAAGGAAACGACAAGCGTGCGCTCGTGACGCACCTCTCNAGAAGGAAACGACAAGCGTGCGCTCGTGACGCACCTCTCTTGTCTTTTAGGACAGGACTGACGCGTGAGAAGCCAGAAATTAACTAGCAATGTAACAACTCCGTTGAAAATAGGAAACAGAACGACAAGTTATAGATATATATGTATATTTATAAAAAAAAGGAATACTCGTTTGTAAATTAAAGAAGCTTAATTATATTACAAAATTCTTACCATGATAGGCTATTCCTAAGTCCGTATGTGACAAAAATATTCTAAGTCCGTATTATGAAAATATTTTAAGTCCGTATTACAAAAATATTCTAAGTTCGTACTGACTGACTGACTGAACTGACTGACTGACTGAACTGACTGACTGACTCCGAATGACTCTACTCTGAATGCTCGAATGATTCTGACTGTGCCGGTCGCTCCGGCCGCTTATATACCCTACAAAAGGTGCTGATGCAGCATTGTCCCACGGGTCCGTCGTTCAACGGTCCCACGCGGTCAACGGTCCTGCGCTCGCTCGGTTCCCGCGGTCGCGACGCGTGCCTTATCTCCGCGCGTGCCTTATCTCTGTTTGCTCGCTCAAGCCAGCGCCCGTGGTCTTTACGCGCAAGTTTTGCCGTGAGAAAAGAACATTCAAGAATATCGAGAAAACTAAAAGAAACTACTACAGAATTATTCCTAATAATATTAACATAAACAGAATTATTAGTAGAATATTCTAACTAGCTGATATACTTACAATGCTATAAATCTGCCGTAACGTTTTGTATGCGCAAACAGTGGTATAATGAATTATATATATAACAAGAAATCATACATAAATATTCGCTACTGATTTCTTAATTAATGCGTTATTACAACCTTTTTTATAACAATATTCTCCTATGACAACGGTATGTTACCAACCATGACATATTACCGACAATGGTACATTACTGACCATGGTACATTACCGACGATGGTATATTATCGACCATGGTATATTATCGCTGGTAATTTACCGATTACTGTAATAAAAGTAAACTTAATATGAAAAGAAAAAGAAAACTCGATATAATAGGTACTTAAACATCTAAGTCCACGGATGTGACACTCTCACTTTTATATTTTGAAAGGAGGTGCCAAGTGTGTTCTCGTGAGCACCTTTCTTGTTTACAGAATAGGACTGACGCGTGAGAAGCTAGAATTTAACTAATAACTCAATAATTTAATTGGAATAGGAAAAACCAAAAAACGCGTATATATGGATATATTTATGTATATATACATATATTTATGCAATTTATTTAAACTACGAAAAGCCAAAGAGATGAGATCTTCTTGGTTTTTGTAAAAATTCTTGAAATAGAACAGAATAGTTCAGGAAGATAAGGAACAACAAAATATTTTCTAACAGCCTTGAGATCACTTAAAACAAATTTAATGTCAATGTATGAATTTAATCTGTTATTAAGTAAAAACCTAATTCTATTCTTGATTGTCTTAAAAATAAATTGTAGAGGATAATTATTCATAAGGAGCACCTCAATCATAGATTTAAAATTTTTTTGTTGAAAACAAGAGACAGACAATAGCCTAATTCTATCAACCATATTTAAAACGGTGCCAATTTTTTGTGATTGCGGATGGGCAGAGTAAAAATTTAAATATGTGCCAGAAAAAGTATGGATATGGAACCAATCAAACATCACATTGCAATTAAAATTTAAAATCTTACCTTCCAAAGAATTTAAAAAATCATTATTTATTTAAAAATTCAGCAAAATGATGCACTTTGCAGTTGCAGAATTGCAATTTCATATTATATGTGTAGAACGTAGTGCAAAGCAACACGAATGTGACTAAGTTGCAAAGTTTTTTTGACAAGAAATAACAATGACGAAGTATACATATTTTATTACTTATTCTAGTTCTGTGTATCAAAAGGAAATCTGGGTTGGATTAGACAACAGATTGTAATAATAAAGAAAATTATTTGTACAAACTAATACATTTATTATATACTAATGTATACACAACGTCATATTGCGTAGTTAAGAAGAACCAATATAAAAAGGACAATATATAGTACAAACTATTGTAAATAAAACATTAAAAGTAAGATATTATAAGTAAAAAATGTAATAGAAATAGAACAACATATAAAACTACTATAACAATAAAATTAACACATTTTGCCGCAATATGCCAATATCTTCGTCCGATTTCTCGTCTGCTTCGTGTACTTCTTTGAATGAATACATACGCACATTTTCGGCACGTTTATATGCAACATGATCCGTTATGAAGAACAGCGCTTTGATGCGACATGGTTGTACCTCTTAGTTTTATGCACACTTACAAGTGTAAAATAATCGCAGAGCTAAAGAGAAACAGATAGACTATGTACAGACGTAGCAGTCTGATAAAAGTTCATCATCCTTCAGGACACGATGTAGATGTAGGATAAATTTTCAACAAATCAACATCGTCTGGACCAACTGTTATTTCGATATGTAAACATTGCAAAAAGAAGCGTGTTACTGAGTCATAAATTTTGATGTCATCATTTTTTCTAATAAAGTGGTGGGGTTAGGCGGTATTTAAGAAGGCTTTTACGTGACATCCCATTATTCGACTTTTAACCGTGGTTCAAGAAAACGTAATGTATACTAACAGAAAGTGAAACAGCGAGATGAAAACTGCACGCAACAAATAAGTAAACTGTTACATTACTTGACTTTTGGTTTGTTTTTGACACATACGTCATTTACTTGTGTTTTTTACAGCAGGAAAATCGCACCGCCGTGACTAAAAATAGACTGGCACAATTGGTAAATTTCCGGTTGAAATGCACACCGTCTACACACACACACACACACACAATAAATGTCTTCATTTCGATTATATCTATACGCTAAAACCACTATACGGCAACGACGTAGGTTATACTTCTGCCAGTGATCAAATGCAGGAAAAAGTTCAATAACTTCATCAGGTTCGCCGGAAGATAGAAGTTGTCCAATACACATTGCTTTTATTTGAGCGTTATTACAGGTGGAGCAGGAATATACTTACATATTAACTTTTCTTGATACACATGAAATCGCGGATCATTAACAAGTAACGTGGCCGTATAATACCAATGTATATAATGAACAAATGACTATACTCAACAAATCATAAAAATATTGGAATTCTTTACTTTATATTTGCCATATGAGTAGGTATGATCAAGTCATCAATAGAAATAATTATTCGAATTAAACTTGGATCATGCGGAGCAATCATTAACAATGACCAACTTTCTAATTCTATTGTAAAAGGACACGCATTTATTATAATTGTTTTTATATTTATTCCATTTTTAATTGGAGGATTTGGAAATTTCCTTGTGTCTTTAATGATTGTCAGCAGAGCGAAGCTTACTCACGAATAACTACCATAAGAGTCTGACTTCTCGCCCCGTCTATTATACCTTTTACTTTAAGACAATTTATTAGCTCCGGTGTTGGAACTGGTTGAACTTACCCTCCTCTATCCTCAAATATTTTTCACAGAGATGCGTCAATAGCTTAGGCAAGTTTTTCTCTACATATTGCAGAAATTTCTTNACTTATAGGAGCTACTAACTTCATCTCTACAATTATTACTATAACTCATAAAAATTGTTCTCTAGACAAAACTCCTTTAATAGTCTGATTTATCTTAANTACAGCTATTCTGCTTTTTGTATCACTACCTGTGCTAGCTGGTGCAATCACTATGCTCTAAACAGATCAATATTTTAATACATTATTTTGTNACCTCTCAGAAAGGGGAGACTCAATCCTATACCAATACTTATTCTGATTTTTTGGACATCAAGAAGTTTATATTTTAATTTTACCAAAATTTGGAATAATCTCTTATATCATTATAAGTGAAAAAAGTAAAACAGAAACATTCGGATAATTAGGAATATTTTATGCAATAATAGCAATTAGATTTCTAGGATACATTGTATGAGCCCATCATATATTTACAGTAAAAATAATTGGTGTCGAGCTTTTTTTATCTCAGCAACAATGATCTCATTGTTGTTCCCTCAAAAATTAAACTCTTTAGATGATAGATTAATAACTTGCACAAAAATAAAATAAATATACACTCTACTCTTTTATGATATTTGGAACTTGTATTTATATTTACCATAGGAAGATTAACTGATTTTTTACTATCAAATTCGTCAATTGATATTGTAGTACATGACACAGACTACGTTGTACCCGTTTCCATTATGTCCTATTTAAAAAAGCTGTATTCTCAATTAGTGAAGGATTCATTCACTGATTTTCTCTTATTACTGGCTACGCTCAAACTAAATTTTTTTTAATATTTAATTTTTAACAATATGTACTGGTGTCATTATACTCTTTTTTTCTCAACATTTCTTAGGACTTACTACAAAGGAACCTCGCGAACCCAAACGTTCTGATTCTGATGAAACTTTGCACACATGTAAGGGAGGTCAATAAATGAGTATTGAGATCTTTCGTTGCTGCTAAAAAACGGTTTTAAGGAATAAAATCTCTCCTCATATGTAGAGTGGCTTTTAATTTTTCTCAATTTCTCTCAAAACTGATTAAAGATATTAAAAAATAGTTTGAACAAAAATTTTATAGAAAAAAGTCTTATATTTATTTATGTTACTAGNATCTAAAAAACATAAGTTTAAAAACAATTTGTGTAACAAAATTATAAAAAACATTTTTTTTTACCAATTCTATTAATGTAGATAAATAGAGGTGTTTTTCTCATAAAACGATTATATAAAACATTTTTTGATATCTTTAATAATTTTCGAGATACGTCGAAAAAAATACGCCAAACCGTGTTATACATGATAAGTGTTTCCTTCTTTACAATTGGTTTGAGGCCGCCACTGAAAATTTCTACATTTATGTAGTTATTTATACATGTGTACAAAATTTTATCGTAAGAACACCTCTACGTAATCGCACAGTAATACATTTTTGAAATAAGTTGTTTCTAAAATTTAAGTTTAGCATCTTTTATATAAGGAACTATTTTTTATTATATATTACGATAAAGATAGTAATTTTTCAAATAAAGATGCTTTTATTCTTCGAATATTTCAAGTCATGTTGCAGTGCAACGTGACTTGAGAGATCGTTGAGCATATTCATATTGCAGTTTTTATATTGCATATTGTATATGTACTGTTACTTTGTGCCCCGATCTCTTTTTATATTTTTATATATTTGGTTATATTTTTATATTCATAATAGAAGTCATTTATTTCGCTTGGTTTAACGTGTTTTTCCATTCCTTAAGTTGTGGCGGATATAGTGCTGCAATTCTATAGTTAGACAATAGTTTCCATTAGAACTCTCACACTATCTGATGACAGAGCATGTTCTGTAATGTATAAGAATATTTATTAGTATATAAACATTAGCAATAAATATTATTTAAATAGAAATCTTTTACTTACAAAAACTTCTTATACTTCATAGTNTTTACAATCATGATGTTCCTCAAAAAAATGATGCATACAATAATATTTCTTGCACCAGGAACAACATATTATAGCGAGTGCCCCACATATAGATCAGCGTGGTATTTCTTGTATATCTTTTCCAGAGAAACAAAATTCTACCTGAGTTTCAAACTGTGGTCGTCGTTCTTTGATGTAGCCACTTTTAAACCAAGCATATTTAAAACGATTATGGTATCGTGGAGAAGATAGCTGGATATGTGTTAAGGATTGTAATTTGATGATATTATTTCTCAAATGTAAATTGGTATCATAATTTAATAATATAACGCGATCACTGAATGTTCTCACAAAGTTTTTTTATAGTCTAAATCCATAAACATCAAGAGATTGAATCATTCCTGTAGTTTTTTTTGGTATTGTTAAAATTCGTATATCTTTATCTTTAGATGGCATAAATTCTTGTAAGTTTTCGGGACAATGTCCNCTCCAAGAATCTATTAATAACACACTGAAGCTTCCAGTTGCGGGTAAAAATACATTTGTAAACCAAGATTGAAAGGGGTGGTATTCTATTGACCACAGTACGATTCGACACCGCTCGATTCGACACAGATTTATTTGACACCAAATTATTCGACACCGTACGATTCGACACCAGATTATTCGACACCGTACGATTCGACACGAAATTATTCGACACCGTACGATTC
>NW_018022095.1:23949-30331 GCF_002006095.1 Pseudomyrmex gracilis
CCCGCTTGCAGAAATTGTAGGCATAATTGTATAGCTGTGTGTAATTGCTGATTGTGATTGAACTATGGTTTCAATTGTTTTAACACCTTGTATTGTCAATGTTCTGCCTGAATGTATTTCCAAATTGAACCCACTTTTGTTTGCATTATATATACAGGGTAAGTCAACTGAATTTATCACCTCTAATAACTCGTTTGTGTGGCCAGGAATCGAAAAAAAATTTTATATAAAAGTTGTAGCGTTTCGAGGGGGAACCAGAATGGCGTCCTTTCAACTTTTGATTTTGACCGAAAGTGAGGTTACTTTAACCGGAAAGGGTTTTTATCAAATAAAAACCCCCCTTTTTGACACCAGAAAATGAAAAAGCGGAAAATTGTTCCTTCAGATATAACCTTGGCTGTTTTAAAATTTTTAAGATGGCGAACGATGATGGCGGACAAAAATTTTAGTCAACCGATTTGCACCAAATTAAGTTTACGTGGTTTTTTGGGGTTGCTGATCACGAATCTAAAGTCAAATTTGCAAAATTCAAAATGGTGGATCTAAGATGACGGACCAAGATGGCGGACGAAATTTTTAGCCGAAATTAATAGAAATTACTACTCTTAGCACTACCCAGGAACAACGGCGTGGACAACTTTTATATGAAACTTTTTTGCTTCCTGGCCACACAAACAAGTTATTGGAGGTGATAGATTCAGATGACTTACCCTGTATTTTGTGTTTCAAACAAATTTATAAATGATTTTACAAACCTTATAAATTGTTGGCATGCAATTTGTAATTGATTTTGATTTGTCTTTGATGAACGGTTTATAATATTTGTTATTTTTCTTGACACAATCCCGTGTTTTCTTTTAAAATTTAATACTCACGTTGCTCCTGCTTTAAAGTGAGGAAGATTAATTTGTTTTTTTGCTTCTAACGCTCACCGTCGTAGATCTAGATCATGAATAATTTTGTTGTTGTCGTTAGCGTTTTTGACCGTTTCCAAGACATATGTAAAAATATCTACTAATTTTTGTCTATGAGTACCACCTTTTTGTAGAGAATGATCCCATCTATATAGCTGCGAGATAGACGTTACCTTTCTGAAACGATTTTGTACTGGTGATAAAGTGTCATATCCCGTTTTTCTACTTTTCCAGAACTCAACAGCTCTATTTTTATAGTCATTATTTACAATTTTTTCTTTTGGTGTATAAGTATCTTCTTCCTCATTGTTATCACTTTCTTTAAGTTCTTCTACTTTGTCTGCTCCAACAAATCGTGCATCACATATATTTGGATCCCAATAATTCTCGAATTTTAATGTAGTGTCGGTCTCCATAGCAAATGATAAGTCATCCATTGCATTTTGTATAATGTCCATTATAGTATTATGTAATTAGATTTCTTTATTATTTACAGATGTTTGTGGAATATTTGAAATTTGGAATAAAACAATTAACATATTAATAACATTCGCAGGATTCACATGTACCATTTTGTTTTGGTATAATTTGTTATCTTTGTTAAAGANATAACACAGATTATTTTAAAACTTAAAACGTTAAATAATCTTTCTGATACTGAATTGTTACACTTGGTGGCTACACTTTATACTAAACCTACGTAGCAAAAAACTTCTTATTTATACGGAGTCTTATCATCTTATTTACATTATTTATTATGTGGTGTCGAGTGCAACACGAACGTCAGCGTGTCATACTGTGGCTGATTAGCGTAGCCAAGTGATATGCTGGCGATTATGAACTAAATGTATATGTGAATTGTATACTGTTATCAAAAAAAATAATAAACCGTAAAATAAATTTTTGAGATNCTGTTATCAAAAAAAATAATAAACCGTAAAATAAATTTTTGAGATGTTATACTGAAATTTTATGTGTTATTCAATAAGGCCAGAAAAGGAAAATTTAGATATGGCATTCAATTCGTGTGTTAAAATTATTTAAATTTCTCTAATGTCAAAGTCTTTTGATTATGGAAAATTATTGGAAACTATTCTCACGAATAACGTACATGACTACTCCGCACTGTGTTTACGGAAGTAAGTGATATGTGCGTGATACATTACATATACAATATGCAATATAAAAACTGCAATATGAATATGCTCAACGATCTCTCAAGTCACGTTGCACTGCAACATGACTTGAAATATTCAAAGAATAAAAGCATCTTAATTTGAAAAATTACTATCTTTATCGTAATATATAATAACAATTAGTTCCTTATATATAAGATGCTAAACTTAAATTTTAGAAACAACTTATTTCAAAAATGTATTAACGTGCGATTACATAAAGGTGTTCTTACGATAAAATTTTGTACACATGTATAAATAACTACATAAATGTAGAAATTTTAAATGGCGGCCTCAAACCAATTGTAAAGAGTAAAACACTTATCATGTATAACACGGTTTGGCGTATTTTTTTTGATGTATCTCGAAAACTATTAAAGATATCAAAAAATGTTTTATATAACCGTTTTATGGGAAAAACACCTCTATTTACCTATACCATTAATAGAATTGTTAAAAAAAAATGTTTTTTATAATTTTGGTACACAATTTGTTTTTAAACTTATTTTTTTTAAATCTATTGACATAAAAAAATAGAGGACTTTTTTCTAGAAAGGTTTTGTTTAACCCATTTTTTAATATTTTTAATCATTTTCGAGAGAAATTGAGAAAAATGAAAAGCCGCTTTACATATGAGGGGTGATTTCATCTCTTAAAACCGTTTGTTAGCAGCAACAGAAAATGTCAATACTCATCTATTGACCTTCTTTACATGTGTGCAAATTTTCATCAAAATCAGATTTTTTTTGATTCGCGAGGTTCCCTTGTTAGCGAGATACTTCGCCAATACAGAGAGTACTCTGACACATTTATATTTCATGAAATATTATCTTATTAATAGGTTCACGTACTTCAATTATGAGACTAATTGTGCTTGCTTTCATTCTTTAAGAATTTTTAGCATTCAAACAAAAAAATTATTTTTATATTGCACCAAAATTCATTTATTGAATAAATACATTCCTATTCTCCTATGTCTCATAGTTACACTGAATTTTCTTCAACTAATTAATTTAATATAGCAGAATAAATGCCATGGTGTTACATACCGTATATAAAATCTAAATTTTTATTAAAAATTAATACACAAATCATAGGTCTTTAAAATTCTATTACCCATATCTACAATATAAAAATCTTTTTCCACGACTTCACAATAATAGTTTTAGATGTTATTAAGACCTTAATTTTTTTAATTATATTATTATTCAAGTACAATAATCTTAATAATTAATTCCTTTTAGAAAAAAACATTATTGAAAACTTATGAACTATTGTTCCTATAANTACACTAATTTTTAATGTTATTTTATCTATTAAAATTCTATATTTTACAGATAAAGTACTAATAAACAACATAACCATTAAAGCTTTTAATCTCCAATGATTCTGATCATACGACTATTCTGATATTATAAACCTAATATTTAATTTGTTTCTATCAACCAAAAACACTTTTTTTTTCCGTTTATTAAATGTTGACAACCGCTGCATTATTTCTTTTAAATACTGTATTCGAATAGTAACCATATCTACAGATGTAATTTACTCCTGAACTGTTTCAATTATAAGAATCAAAGTATTATCATTACCGCAGACCGACTAAATCAATCAATAATCTGAATAAATCGACCTGGATTATTTTTTGGACAATGCTCAGAATTCTGCAATCTCAACCACAGTTTTATACCTATTGTTGTTGAATCAACAAAAATTAAAAATTAAAAAAAATGAGTTATATCAACCTCATAATTGATTTAACACATATAGTAAATTTACTTTATTAAATAACTAAAAATGTAAGTTTTGATTTTATAAATTAACTTATAATAAAATAACAATTACTTTAATGTAAGAATTAGTTTATAAAAACATTAAAGTGTCACTTTTAAACTATTAAAGTTTAATATTTTTATCTACCACAGATAGGACGTTTACTTTGACTACCTGTATTATGCTTAACCATATTTTTATTATACTTATTAATTTTATCACTTTATTTCTCTATTGTAATTAAATTATCAAAGCAAAAAAAATTTTTTATAATCAATTATAAATAATTTTATTTATACTAAACTAGCATACTTCTTATTTAATCTCAATGCCCATACAATTTACTCAAATTTATATTTATGATAACAAATCTATTTAGTGTATTTGACCCTTCAACATCTAACTCATTCTCATTAAACTAAATAAGAATAATAATTTTTATTTCAATAATTTCAATAACATTTTGACTAATTCCATCACAAATATATACAGTACTTAACTTAATCTTTTCTTTTATCTTTAAGGATTTCAAAGTTCTTATCCAATATTCTTTCTCTAACATCATACTTTTATATGCTACAATTTTATTTATCTTATTACAGAACATTATAGGTGTACTTACTTACATTTCTACAGCCTCAAAACACCTATCCCTAAGGTTATATTTACNTTTAAGGTTATAAATTAAAATTACCACATATGGAGTAAGTAATTTTTAGAATGAAATAATGGCACATCTAACCCCCTCAGTTACCCCATTAGTATTAATACCATTTATAGTTATTAGTGAATCAATCAGATTGGTTATCCGACTTTTCACCTTAACAATTTGAGTAACAACTAACATAATTGCTAGACATCTCTTTTTAACGCTCCTAGAATTAACAAGACAAGAGATCTCTCTTTTAATTATTATAAGTAAGTATTATACTTATAAAGCAGATTCTATTATTTATTCTTGAAATCTCTGTATCAATTATTCAAGATATGTATTTTCAAGTTTTTCTGTTCTTTACTTTAGAGTATTATATGATAAATACTCAACCCTACTACCTAGTTTCACAGAGACCATGATAAATCCTGACTTTATTAAGAATTTTAAATACCTTAATTTCCATGGCGGCATGATTTGATAAACTTAATACAATAGTCATACTATCAATTCTTTGTACATTCATCTGTAATGATTGTACAGTGATGACGTGATGTAATCTGTGAGTCTACATTTTAAGGCTATCAAATTTTATGAGTTTATAATGGATTGCGTCTAGATATGATTCTTTTTATTCTAACTGAAATCTTAACTTTTGCATTCTTCTTCTGAGCTTATTTTCACGTATCTCTATCTTTAGCCATAGACAGTGGCCAATTATGACCTCCATTGAGAATTAAAGCATTTAATCCTTACATCCTTCTTTTAAACACAAGTATTTTAGTGTTCTTAGGAATTTTAATTACTTGAACACACCATTCAATTATAAATAGAAATTTCACAGAAAGAAAAATAAGGTTAGTAATTATAATTTTATTAGAAATATATTTTATTTGCCTTTAAGTTATTGAATACTTTGAATTTTTTTTACTATTTTTGACTCAATTTACGGATCTACAGTTTTTGTAGCCATGAAATTCCATGGTCTACATGTCATTAATGGAAACCTATGATTAATGGTATGCAACAATCGACTTAATATAAACCACTTTTCCTTTCTACATCACCTTAGATTTGAAGCAAGAGCTTGATATTGACATTTCGTAGATGTTGTATGAGTAGAGTCTATCTGGCATCCTAAATGTCATTCTCAAGGTAATTTCTTCTGTTACTACCAACAGCCTTTTGCGTTGCTTTTAACCATTGACTACTCTAATCTTTTGACATCACTTGTATACTACGTTATCTGTTATATTCACGACTGAAAAAAGCTCACTTAAGAGTCAAAATATTTCGTATTTTTATGTAAATTTTGATCATCAAATTACTTATTTTAGTATATTAACATTTTTTTATTGGCTTGATGTAACCTTATTTATTTGCTTATTTGTATTTACATTGCGAGCGTTTCTGTTATTTATTATTTTTTTGTTGTATGATTAAGTTTATTTATTTTAATTTACTGATATAGATATTAATTAACCTTATATAATATAATTAAAAGTACATTTAAATTCCAATTAGATAAGTTAGTTTTTCAAACTAATATAAATATTAAATGCTTACTATAATTACTATAGTAATAATCATATTAGCTATTTCCATAGCTCTAATAACGATTAATCTACTAGTAACAAAAAATTCCAATCACGTAAAAAAAGTCCTCTGTCGAATGTAAATTTGATCCCCCATCTGTTAGTCGTATTCCTTTAAGAAGACAATTTTTTTTCATTAGTGTGATACTTCTAGAATTTGATGAAGAAATTTGACTATTATTACCGTTACTTCTAGTATTAAAAAACTATAAAATTTTTATTATTATTCTAATCATACCATTTTTTATCACAATCTTACTTTTAGGCTTTTTC
>NW_018022095.1:35666-37421 GCF_002006095.1 Pseudomyrmex gracilis
CAAGCTGCTAACTTGATAACTATAGGTTTAAATCTATGTATCTCTTATTTTATAAAACATATATAGTTAAAATTAAACGTTATATTTTTAATATAAAAGTATTAATATATTTAAATATTAGTTATAAGTATATACTAATTTACAGTATAAGATCCATGTATAAATATTTTAATATTTTTCTAATTTTTTAATACTAATTTTTATTATATAAGCTATTTAAATTACATACAAATTAAATATTAATACCGATACCTAAATAAATAACACTAATGCAATTACATATAAATAAACTAAATAGTTTAATTTTAATTATTTTAAATCTTTTTAAAATATCTCAAATTATCGACTTTAATGTAAATTTACTCCAAATTTTATCAAAATCTAATGACCTCTATTAATAAAATATTAACAGTTTACAGATAGAACAAGAACTTATATAAATTCTTATAAAGATCTAATACAATAAACAAAAAATTAAATTTTAAAAAATTATAAAAATATATTATTATCCCAACAACAATACCAGGTAACCATGATTTGAAGTTAATCAATTTTAATAGAATATTTAAATACACATAAGAAATATCACGGAATATAACTCGACACATTAATAACCCAAAAATCACTCTTATAATCAATAAAATAAATATATACAAGTTTATTTCTCAGTTACAAGTACTTATGTATCACAAAGAATAAAAATTAATCCTCCCACAAGAAATATAATAAATTAAACGAATAGTATACCTCACAGTAAAACACAGAGATATACCGTTTATAGTTACAATTAATAAAGTTACTCTTTTAAAATATATAATCACTATAATTAAATCTTTAGAATAAGATCCGGCTATAAAAGGGACTCCACATAAAGAAATTCTAGAAATATAAAATCTTATTATAGTAAACAAAAAAATTTCATTTATTGTCTTATAGAAACAAATATCCTGATTATTTGACATTAAATGAATTATAGATCCAGCACACAAAACAATAATGACTTAGAAATGGCATGCATCTTTGAATGAAAAAATAATATATACTTAAATCCCAGTCTTAAAAGTGATAGTATTAGTTCCAGCTGCCTTAAAATTGATAAAACAATATTCTTTTTCGAATCAAATTTAAAATTAGCTATTAAACCATTTATAAATATAGTTAGTAAAAAAATATTATACATTAAATCTGTGAATCAAGTTATTCTTAACAAATCATTAAATCAAATTAATAATTACACTCCAGCAGTAACTAAAGTCAAAGAGTGAATTAAAGAAGAAACAGGAGTAGGACCTAATATAGCTTGAGGTAATTAATAAGAAAAGATAATTTGAGCCCATTGAGTAATGGCCCCAATAAAAATTAGTAATATAATTAACCCATTATTGCTTAATATAAATATACTTCATTTTCCGTAGGATAATATAAACCCAATACACATTGATAACCCTACATTACCAACCCGGTTAATTAAAACTGTTACTATACCAGAATTATATGAAGAATAATTATCACAATAAATTACTACACAATAAAAAACTAACCCTAAACCATCTCACCCTAATAAAATATATTGATACAATAAACAAACTTACTACTATATAAAATCGAGATAATGTACTAGCATCCTTTATATAAACCGTACTATATAANAACACGTATTGTATTTAAATTAAATTATTTTTTTATTTATACTCCAAAAACTTCTTTCTCTATAAAACCTGTTTTACAACATTTATATACTACAAAACATTCTTT
>NW_018022096.1:0-4493 GCF_002006095.1 Pseudomyrmex gracilis
ATCTAAAAACTTTAAAATTATCGCACTTAACTTTTAATAAGAATTAATAACAATGTAATAACAAATGCATCTTGAGATGTTTAACTCATCCTTAACAATAATATTGTCTTCTTTTTCTAAGATTGTAAGTCATAGAAAAGCATTTTTCGTTGTCATATTGTCATAGGTTACAAGCGCGTAACGAAACATTGCTTTCTAGCCTCGCCTCAGTGTCGTGCTCGCGTATCAGGCCTGGTGGAAGCGAGGCAGAACATAGTATGTCTGCGCTCTTTCACGAGCCGAACAGCCGAGCGTGACGTCACGCACACGCACGGCGGTTCTCGCTTGCCTGCGTGCTCCCAATGGCTCCCACCACCTCGGTGCTCTTGGTGCTAGCCTGCAAGATCTTACATCACTGGTGATCAGTGTGCCCAGTTTTGACTCTCTTACAGCACGGTGCAGCAAGTGGAGGGGATACGCACACAGGCGAGCAGCCGTGTACGTGTGCGCTCGACGCTTTGGCCGTCTTCGGGCGGTAGAAGGGAACAGAGATATGTTTATTGTCGTTTTCTTTCGACATAGCTATAGCGNACGCGGCTAGCGCGAGCGGCTAAGCCTGTTTATCATTTTTCGCCGTTTGTCCTTGTTCTTGCACTTCTTTACTTACAGAACATTTCGATTAAATAAAAAAATATTAACACCATAAAAGAATAATTGAAAAAATGAAACATATGAGGAGCATAAATGAAAAGTGAAGAATATAAATTTATTTTTGACCAATATGTACGTCTTTTTGTTTTAAACAAAAAAAGAAAAGTATACTTAATTATAAATTTAGCAAAATTATTGTTACTATAAAATCCATAGAGATAAAAATATATTTTAATGTTGTTTGTTACGTAAAAAGTATTCTGTTAATATACTTTTTACCTTGCACTCGCAATTATACATATAATATACATTAAACAAAAAGTATTCTTGCAATAAANATTTTATTGTATTTAAGTTTTAGAAACAAACTGTACACATTGTTCCTCAACGGAAATTGCAAGAAGGTGGTGGTTTCTTCCGTCAAATATAATGTCAAACATTTGTTTTGTTGAATATTGTAATAAATGTTTATATATACATTTTTTTGCATAAAAAATAATAATAATTAAAATAAGTGTAATAATTTTACATGTTATGGTATAAAACAATGTTTCAATAACAATATAAAAATAAATACAAATGTATGAAAATTAACACACTATTTACGAAACCATTGTTGTGTATTTCTAAAAAGAATATAGATAGAACAGAATAGGTAAAAGCTTAGATAAAACGGATAGAAGTAGAAAAGATAGATGGAATAAGACGGTAGAAAAGAGGGAGAAATAGATAAGGAAAGAACAAATAGAATAGATAAAAAAATTGAAAAAATATCCCGGACAGCACAAACTTTCAAGTGACATCTTAAAAACATTTGAAGTGCGTCCTTAAAAATAGCACATTTTCCGGATGTCTTTAAAACGTATTTTGCAGGTCTATGCTGTCTGGGATAAGAAAAAGAATACAACATAAAAAAAGACGCGCAATACATAGAGAGTGTTATGATTATTGTAAAGTCACTTTACACGAGTTACAATTGACAACAGAAGTCGAAACAAAAATATTTAAGAAATTAAAATGCATTTATAAATAAATAAATATATATATAAATTGAAAAAAATATAAATCTAACTAAACAAATAAATAAATAAATATAAATATATATATATAGAAAGTAGAAAATATATAGAAAATAGAAAATAGAAAATATAAATCTTAATAAGTAAACAAATAAATAAATAATAATATTTATATACATATACATTGTTAATTATTTTAAAATTTTTAAAATGTGGAAAATGACTTTTTTTAGTAGGACTAAAATAGTTGTAACCGTTTGTATTTTTTTACACTAATATATAATTTGTTATTGACATTCAGAAATGTTTTTCGGGTTTGAACCGCGTTGATACATATAATAATGACATTAACGCGTTTTCAAACCTAAAAAACATTTTCAAATGTTACTACAACACAAAAGCATCAAATATCGGAATTACAATTCGTTATGTATTACAATTAATTATTCTTTTATGGTGTTAATATGTTTTTATTAAATCGAAATGTTCCTGTAAGTAATAAGTACAAGAACAAGAGCAAACACCGAAAAATGATAAACAGCTGCTAGCGTGAGGCTTAGCCGCTCGCGCTAGCCGCGTACGCTATGCCTATGTTGAAAGAAAGAGACAGTAGACATATCTCTGTTCTCTCCTACCGCCCGAAGACGTTTGAAGCGTCGAGCGCACACGTACACGGCTGCTTGCGTGTGTGCGTATCCCCTTCACTTGCTGCAGCGTGCTGTAAGAGAGTCAAAACTGGGCACACTGCTGGTGATTCCCACTACCTCGGTGGTCTCGGTGCTAGCCGGCTTGATCTTTCATCACTGGTCAAAACGACGATTAGGACACGCTTGACGTGCACGCGATACTCGAGTTGTCATACGCGCGAACGAGATTACTGATCACATTGGATTATTTTCGGAGCAATGAATTCATCGAGCAATGCATTGTCGGTACGTATTCACGTCATGTCGCGAGTTTTTCAGTAAACTTAAGCAACAGTTAAATTTCTGTTGCTATTTTGTTACGTATTATGGTATTTATTAGTATGTCGTAAATTCTATCGAAAGATCACTCAAATTTTGTAGAGGTTATGTAGCGCATTATAAACATTCGCGTGATTGATTAATAGTACGTAGTACTTTTATTTAGTAACGTGTCTCTTCAGTTTCTTGTATTTATATATGTGTTATAAATTTTTAAATATAATTATACTATTTAATATATATATATAGTTATGCTATTTTATTATTTTTTTTATACAGGTTGAGTTTTTTTATGACAATTGTGTGAATTGCTTATTGAGGTTTAATTTTATTATATAAAATATGATAAAGCTAGTTGTGCCAAGAGAACATTAGACAAGATTTGTATTTCTACGATGTGTGAGTATGATATAAATTTTCTATTGTATGACATTACATGCTTAGATATAATAAATAAGATTAGAATATGATAATATAAGACTTGCATTTTTAGTTGTCAGGAAAGCTAAAAGCTATACTCGATGATGAAACTTTAAATTTGATTTCTAACAATCGCTTAAAATGTAGGCATCATCCTGGTATGGTCAAACCTAGAACACCAGTATTCTCTCTCAGCATGGGCACAAAGGAAATATAAAATATCTTGAAAGGTACGGAATACACAATTGTGTATATCATTAATATGTTCACAAATATTTATATAATAATACAATATATTGTAAAGTTGTCATAGTATATTGTAAAATTTGTCATAATATATGAAAAATAACTTGTGTACACCATTTTATAATATTACTTTTAGAAAAAAAATAACATAAGCTTGAAAGAATTGAAAGAAAGTGTAAAAAAATTATTTCGCCATTTTCATGGTCGCCATTCGCCGCTGGAGCAATCACAAATGCCAGAAAAATTACAAAAAGTAGAAGAACGTATGAATGCTAATCGTAATCAGAAAATATCTATAGAAGACATAGATTTCGTACGGATAGAAGAGCAAGGCAAATTTTGAAGACTAATGTATACAATTGGCAACCAATTAAGTTTAATAAGTTCGTATCTGCTTGGTAGAGAAGTTCAAAATTATGCGGTTATATATGTAGGATTCTGGATGAGATCAGAACACGTAACAAAGAATTCAAGTCTAGAAGACAATTTGACTTTGGCTCTGGTCTTGGTACGGACATGTGGTAAACGTCAAAATATCATGTAAACTTCAAAAATACTAATCTAATATATAATTGTTATGCAAACTTGGTTAGCATATCTAAGAAATAANATAATAAACATTTTGATAAGACTGCTTTCGAAATTTGGTCAGACTCGTTACAGAATATCTTTGTGTCAAAGTATCAGAATTAATTATTGAAATGTTGGAAATATTAACAAAAGTTGTCACGCCCGAAATTAAAGACATTTTTTATTGCCAATATTTTCCTGTCGCCACAAATGTAAGAACAATATGAAATATTTTATATATACACTAAAATTATATATATATATACAGGGTGTCCGACAATTACTTTAACATCTCTTGTAAGCAGGTAGAAGGAGTAAAATTGAGTCCTGAACCATTTTTTTCTATTATGTATAATAAAAGAATAATTATTGAATAAATCAAACCAATTAGCGCCGACCTTTAGCCGGGCTCACGTTAATGAGCCGCGCGGAGCGCTCACGCACACCAGACGTGTGGTTCACTGACGTGCGTTCGACTAAAGGTCGGCGCTGATTGGCTTGATTTATTCAGTAATTACTCCTTTATTATATATAATAGAAAAAAATGGTTCAGGACTTTTCGACTCAGTTTTACTCCTTCTATCTGCCTCCGAGAGATGTTAAAGTAATTGTCAGACACTCTGTATATATATATATATATATA
>NW_018022096.1:4828-11428 GCF_002006095.1 Pseudomyrmex gracilis
CGTAGTGCGGTAGTGACACTTTTCCGGACATGGGTCCCTATACTCAAATGTTTTCTACTGTTGCACTGAATAACCCCTAGAAGTTTGATCCCATAGTTCTGAAACACCCTGTATATATATATATATATTACCAATATATATATATATATGTTACGTCCTGGACTCCACGGGCTCTTTCATTTTGCAACGGAATATTATATAATTATCAAGTCTAACGATAATTCTAAGAAATAATCCTTGTAACGAATTTCTGAAAAGAGAAACAAAAGCCAGCCGAAATAAGATAAACAAGTCCGAACCGGGTGCCATATTATAAACAAACCTAGCCGGACGTCATATTATAAACAAAATCTAACCAGTATCGATGAGCAAAGGTTATCGCCCCTCAGAAGGGAATGTGATGAACAAAGATTTTCTGTACGCAAGCTACGCGCTCGGAAATTTTGGGCATGACACAGCGGCTCTCACGACTCTGGAAAGAAAATCGAAAATCAAAGGGGCTAGAGTTGCGACTCGCAGACACAAACAAGATAGAATACGTACCGATAAGCGAGATCTAAACAAACGATGATCCTATCGATCCGGAGAATTGAACAAAAGGGGAAAAAGTCTTTGCCCCGGCGGTCAACGACCGAGAAATTGAAATTTCGAGAAAAAACAATGAAGAAGGGGAAATCAACCCGCATGTATAAAAGCCCTAGATGCTCGATCGAGCATTCATTAATCAGTACGCAGTTTTCCAACACAGTTCAATCTTCAGAGAATAGTTTCTCGAGATAGAGTCAGTGATTAACAATCAATCGGTCAGTCAGTTTGAATCAAAGAAATTTTGCAAACTTCTCATTCGTCGAAGTGCTGAGGGTCCCGCCGAGTCTTTTTGCGATCATCTGCGAGCAGCGTAAATCCGAGCAAAACAACTACGACCAATCACCGAGCAACCTTGCCAATTTCCAGCATCACTATCACCAAAATATATCACCGAGTACATTGTAAGTCTCACTAATACAGACTCATACACCTTTTGCATTTCGATATGAGCAGTAGTCAAGATCATTAATTCTTACCATTTCTAATTCTCGACACACAACGTAATGTAATGATTCCGAGTACCGTAATAACAATCGTGAACATTTATCCAATCAATAATTCAATAATAATGACCTACTTTTAATTGATTATCTCGATTTGCTACTTATAGTCAAATGAACAGCGCCTATGTCAAAATAGAATCTTCCGAACAATAGACCCTCTCATTTTACGATCTTTTGCGAAGACGGATCCGACCGACGACCCATAGTTAACGTCAGTATATTTTCCAAAGAAATGATTTCTCGTAAACGCACTCCGGACTTAAGATTCTCTATTAACTTCAATCCAGCTCAATAATTTTGATGTCACTACAACAAAACATTCCGCCGCTCGTAACAATACGCGGAGATCTCTTTAACAATAATTGTTATAGAACACAAATCGTCGCACTTGAACTGTACGTGCCAATTTAAAGCAAATTCATGCGGTGTCTACTTATGTTTTCCTTCAGTTATTATTATTGATTTAACAATCTACTTAAATAAACAATTATGATGATATTTCGTAACAAATCAGGCTTTGATTAATTCAACCCTTATGGACCTCGTCTAACTAACAAACTACTACTAGTAAACCACACTCAATTAACAACCCGTTCATTCTTCGTTAAATCGCGTGGTTCCGTCCTTGGTAATTGAGATTGCGTCTTAGACCTAAAAAGGAACCGACGAGTGAGAATACGTTAGACAGAGAAAAATCGGGTAACCCCGTTGACCTGTCTGCGTTGCCGAACTGTCTAGCTCGACCCGCGCATTCCTGACTTCCTTCTTTGTGTTAGTGTGCCGAGATAGACTTCACGTTCGCTTGAATGTGTCAGTGCGTCTGTCGCGTACTACCACTAATCCCCGACCGTAACCATAGGCTCAGGACGTAACATATAGATATATATTGGTTTTCTTATAATTTGACAGTTTTGTTTCTCTTTTAGCTCACTTACGATATTGCAGTGAGCGCATATTTTTTATTTAAATTGCCAAGTGCGAAATTTATGTTTAAATAGTATTATATAATGCATTTATATAAGTTTTATTTATATTGTATATATAGTGTAATGTTTGTGTGACAAAAAAACACGTAACTCTCCTCCAAAATTTAAAATTAAAACTGAGATAAATCTCAGTTTTAATTGTTAACAGAATATATTTGACAAATACCATTATCCTAATGTTTTGATTAAATATATGTTCTTATGCAATTTTCTACAATTTTTGGGGAAATGACATGTAATGTTGTTTTATTTTTCTTGTAATTATCTTTCTTGATAATATTATATATGTTATTTTGTAGCTTTTAGAAACAATTGATGTTGTCATAGCTTTTAGAAACAATTGATGTTGTCAATCACTACAGAAAGAATTACCTCTACAAATTGCTCTTTACACTCATCAGCCATTTGGTTTTAAAAGCAAGAAGGTGCAGCATTAGTTCTTGTTAAGTATGGAACGGATTGTTGAGATCATTCTAGATACTTAGAAAATAAAATAAGAATTATAAGAAGACATACAAGTATATGTATAGTCAGTCTATTTATTCATAGTGCTTATAAGGGGTACTACAGCGAAATGTTGTTTGTCCGCACATGGCATTTTCAATTTGAATTTGAGGACAATTTTGTCCAGAAGCCAGATTTGTAAACAAGATAACTGTCTAACTTTATATATGTTTAAAGTTATGGAACTACACGGAGTATTGTAGAGNTCACTTATAATTTCAAATTTACCTACTGCTACATATTCACCGTTGCTTGCTGTTGCTTACAATATTTTCCAAACAAACTATGTCTTTATCTATTAAGCAAAAGTTATCAAAAGATTTGATTGTAAGCGTATAATTTAAGAAAATGTCTTCAAAAAATTGCGGACTATAACATCCTGATATTAACGATCCGTTATAATGCCGATTTTTGACGCCAATGTGGTTTTTCCTCGGTTTGCTATGATATTTCGCACAAGCTCTTTTCTCCATAACAATTACTTATCTGTTTCAATAGCTTTTTCGATTTGCGTAGCTTTAGTTCTTTCATAAAGTTTTCAAACGAAAAAAAGCTAAAATTGTTTAGTGTCTCAAACTGTTTAACATCATCAGTTAAGTGTAAAAGTCCATAAACGTTGTGCGATACGTATTCAAATCTGTAAAGTATTATAAAAAAATATTTAATAAAATATCTTAATAATATTGGTAAAATATACATACTCTTACTTGGACTTCCGTTTCCGGCAGCGAGCTAGCGAGCGATTGTGAATAGCGTAGAGTGTGATTTTGGTTTTTGTGTCGAAAATAGCCAGTGGTTAAAGTGTGTGTTGTGTGTGAGTGGGTACGAGAGTGGTTGGAAGATGTGGGTGTATAGGTGGAGGTGAGTGTAGCGGGGAGGAGAGTGTTAAGGAAGGTTAAAGGGTGGCAGGGAGCTGGGAGGTTAGGTTGGCAAAGGGAAGAAAGGTGGCGACTAAAAGGTGCAGAGAGTGTAGAAAAGGCAGAAGGTGTAGAGCCCTAGGGAATTCCTAGAGAATTAAGGCGGAGAAAGCTTAAGCCTTAGGGTGGGTAGTGGAAAGAAAGAATAACAGAGGGAAACGGAAAAGGGATAGAGAAAAAGGTGAAAGAAATAGAGGAGTAGAAGAGAGGGAGGTCGGAAAGTGAGAGTTCACCACTGGATATGTGGGTGAAAAGGAAAAGGGATGGTGAGGAGGAAAAGGAGAGCGAGGGGGAATGGTTGTTCGCAAAGAGCAGGACGACGGCGAGGTCCCCGAGTAGAAAAAAAGAAGGAGGAAAGGAGAGAAATTTAGGAGGAGAGGGGAAAGAAGGAAAAAATGGAATATGGGAGGAGTTAAGGAAGACGAGAAGGGAGATGGGGGTGTATATAGAGAAAAGAGAGAGAGAAAGAGAGAGAGGTGAGAAGTATAGAGAAGGAATTGTGGAAGACTGGAAGAGGAGGAAAGAAATATTAAAAATGGAGGGGGAGAAGATGAAAGAAAAAATTAAAGAGTTGGAGAAAAGGTTGGAAAAAAAGGGGAGAGAGGAAAGGAAAAAGGAGGGGAAAAGGGAAGTAGAAGTAGGGAACAAATGGGAAGGAAGATTGAGAATGTTAGAAGAGAATATAGAGAGAAAAGAGAAGGAAGAGAGAAGGAGGAGAAATGTTATAATAAAAGGAGTGCCAAGGGAAAAAGGTGACTGAAGGTGGGGGGTTGAAAAGCTTTTGAAAGAGATAAGAGCGGAAGTGAAGATAGGCGAAATGAGAAGGATAACCACAGCATGGGAGGATAAAAGAGAAATTGTGTATTTAAGGCTGGAGAGGGAGGAGGACAAGAAGCAAGTGTGGGACAAGAAAAAGAGGTTACAGGGGAGAAAAATGTGGATCGAGGAGGATTTGTCGTGGAAAGAGAAGGAAGTAAGAAGAAAATTAGGGGTAATTGCGGCGGGAGAGAGGAGGAATGGGAAAAATGTCTGGGTGGAGGACGATAGGATGAAGATGGAAGGGGTTTGGTGGAGATGGCACGAGGAGAAAAGGGGATTGGTTAAAATAGTAAGAAGAGATATGGGGATGGAGAGAATGGGATAGCTTGGAGAGGTTACAAAATAGATATATAAGGTGGTTATTGGGAGTAGATTAGAGGACTCCAGGGTATATCGTAAGGGAAGAAATGCAGAGGAATTTATTAAGGGGAAAGGCGGAGCAAAAGACCTGGAGATTTTAAGAAAGGTTGGAAAGAGGAGAGGGTAGCGAAATAGCGAGGCTATGTTTAAAGGAGATTAGGGGTAGAGAGGGGGGCGGGGAGGAGTTGTTGGAGTGAGAGAGTGACAGGATAAAATATTATGAGGAGAGAGGAGTAAGAATAGCGGAGATGGGGGAAAGTAGAGAGGCAGGAGAATGGAGAGTTCAGCGGTTGATAGAGACGAAGAGGAGGATACAGAGAGAGGAGAGATGGAAAAAGATTGAAAGTTCGAGGTACAATAGATGGTACGAGAGGATAAAGAAGGAAGGAGTGCCAGGGTATTTAAAAAAGGGGTGAGGAGAGAGTAGATGTTAAAGGGTGGCTAGGTTTAGGATGGGGAACGAGATGAAAGAAGGTAGATACTGGGAAAGGGAGAAAGATAGGGTATGTAGAATGTGTGGATTAGTGGAGGAGGGTTGGAAACATGTGTGGGAAGATTGTGGAGTATGGGGGACGGAAGGGAATTGGGAGGATATGATTGAAGTGGTGCTGGGAGAGGAGGGGGAGGGTGAAAGATGGTTAAGGAGGTTGAAGGAATATAGGGGAACGGAAAAGGAGGTAGGTCATGGGAAAAGAGAGGAGTAATTAGGAGGGAAGAGATGTAAGTTGAGTGGGTGGGAGGTGAGTAAATGGATGTGTGGAAAGAGAGAATTGTGTAATTGTATGGAGGAGAGCGAAGAATGTATGGGAACCAATGGCGGAGTAGCTGGATAGAGTTGATTGCCGGAAGGGGAGGTCCACATTGCGTAGAGTAGGGTAAAGCGAATGTGTATATAGGTATTATAGTTTTTTAAGGTAGTTATAAGGATAGTTGTAAGAGTAGAGATAAGAGTAGATGTAAGTTTTATTTTTGTATAAGTTAGCTGTAAGAGTAGATGTAAGGTTTTTTGTGTAAGATATTGTAACCCTAAAGGGAATCAATAAATATTATCTATCTATCTATCTATCTACATACTCTTACTTATTATGTATAAATTTTGTATATATATATATACTATTACATAATATGTAACAGTACATACTAGTGTTTAATGTGTATATAAATATATATATTTTATATAGATAGATACTTTTATTAATCCGATCTGGGTTACAATTTTCACAACGATCCTTAAAAACTACCTTATATCTGTATATAATTTTATATATACAATTATATATAGATGTAAGTTTGGTTAAGGTAGTATATGTAAGATTGTGAGTTAATTTAGATGTAAAGTAGTTTTTAAGGGTCGTTGTGAAAATTGTAACCCAGAACGAGCCAATAAAAGTATTTATTTATCTATATAAAATTTATATACACATACACATCAAACACACTTATATAAGATTATTGTATATAGTATTTACTTTTATATATTAATAAATAAAACAATATACGAGGTGTGGCAATTAAATAACCGGACTGGTGCTAAANAACATTTTATTTATTATTATTTACATTATACAAATTTTCTCCTTCTATATATTCTCCTTGGCGATCCCTACACCGCTCCATACGTATTTTCCATTGTTGGAAGCAGTGCTGGAAGTCCGCTTACGTTAGGCTGTTGAGTACCTCCGTCGCTTTCGCTTTTACTGTCTCTACACTCTGAAATCTTGTCTCCTTTAGCTCTGATTTTACTTTTGGAAATAAAAAGTAGTCACAAAAGGCCAGGTCGGGCGAGTAGGGTGGGTGGTCCAACACTGTGATTTTGTGTTTCGCGAAAAACGCCTTCACAGACAACGCGGAATGTGATGGTGCATTGTCTTGGTGGAGCATCCAAGAATTGTTCTTCCACAGTTCGGGCCTTCGCCTTCTCAC
>NW_018022096.1:12088-27702 GCF_002006095.1 Pseudomyrmex gracilis
TTCGACGGCAAGTTAAAACAAGAACTTACTCGGGCGATAATTATGGCGAGACTGAGTACCGCACAAACGCGCGAATCGAGATTATGTTAGTGAAGGTATGAACAAGCACAGACATGTTCAGATCTGCTGCGGCCGGTTCGCCGTTTGCCAGTAGCAGCACCAATCCGGTTATTTTATTGCCACACCTCGTATATCTAAACAACGTAAATTATATGTATGTCACTTAAAAACCTTCATTCAATAATCATTTCAAAAATCTCTATAAAATGTCTACTGCATCTCCAGAAAACTTCTATGTAATACATCCAGACTTCTAATGGAATATTTAAAAAGTGAACTCTAGATATATAATAGATATCCATTAGAAGTAACGTGGACGTCCATTGGATGTTTCCAATTTCTATCATGGAATAGATGTCCATTAGAGTGTTCTGTTCTGTGTGGGCTTCTTCTAATGCTTCAAACTTAACACATGGTGTGCTCATTTTCACCGTTTTTTTCCGTGGTATTTACCACGCTTACTGAACAAAAATTTTTCCTTGGCTGTACTGAACAGCTTTCTATGAAAACTCCTGTTTGCGTTTCTTCTGCCTACACGATGCCAATTTGATTACTATCTGTTATTGCTTGTACGATAGTTTCACTTTGTGGTTGTAGTTCTATAACCATATACGGACGCAACTCTAACATATTTTTCCCTAGCGAGAGTTTCTCTGCTTTATAATCATGCCTGGCAGTATGCTTTTTAGTGAAATCATTTCCCAAAACTTGCGGTAGGTAATTAGAAAGTTGTCTCTCACGACATAAATCGGATGCTTGATTTCTCTATCTTTTAGCTGTATTGTCGCCATGACCTTCCCTATTACGCATGCTTGATGCCCTGTGACACCTGTCAGCTTCATTTCTGTTTTTTTGGCTGGCGTCTTTCCTTTTAAATACTTTTTCTTAATCAACGACACTGTGGCTTCGGTGTCGTATAGCAATTCCGCTTGGCCTTTCCTCGTCTCTCTTATTGGCACGGTGACTATGTCCAGAACTGCTTGCGTAGCATTTAACTCGGCTACCTGCAGATCTGCTACTGACACGGATTTTTTCTTTTTCCTGCTGTTCTTTTCTTCACTCGATGACTCGCTACTGTCACTTCGGCTTTTCTTTTTTTTATTCTTTTGCTGCATGTATTGCTTTGGCGGTTCCCTTTTTATTTTTCCTGCCGTTCAGTGACCAGCAGTTTTCTTTGACATGTCCCGTTTTCTTGCAGTAACTACACTGCTTATCCGCAGCGTTTACTTTGCCACTGCTCAGTTTAGGCAATGCCACTCTGTTTGATCGGCACTCTCTTCCGTAATGTCCGATTTTTTCGCACTTAAAGCACTTGTAGTTTTTACTGTTAGTACGCGCTTGCGCTGGCACGCGGCTTTTTGACTTTATTCCCGCAGCCTTTTCCTCTGTGCTTGATCCAGCTATTGCTTCCTGAAGCGTACCGTATCCACGCGAACGTACTATTAACTTAAGTTCTTTGCGTAAGCCTATTTGGAAATGGTGCAGTGCCTGCTTTTTTATTGTCTCCAAAATTGTGCGTTTTTGTTCCGTGGTGCGTATCTTTCTCTCAACCATAAACTCATACAGCTCCATTGCGAGCTGCTTCACGCGCTGCCCGTAATTTAACGCGCTTTCCTTGTGCTTTTGTTTGAGAGAGCTAAACTCTATCTGCAACTCAATCGTACCCTTTTTGGCTGAGTACGACTTTTCTATCTCGCTTTTTAACTGTTCGAAACTGTGGATATCCCGCGTTTCAAAATCTAATAACGCTTGTCCCTTCAGTTTGGTGCATAA
This sequence comes from Pseudomyrmex gracilis, assembly GCF_002006095.1. Classification (NCBI taxonomy): domain Eukaryota; kingdom Metazoa; phylum Arthropoda; class Insecta; order Hymenoptera; family Formicidae; genus Pseudomyrmex; species Pseudomyrmex gracilis. The sequence goes on from NW_018022096.1 coordinate 13,922, forward strand.
TATTGGTTCTAACAAAGTCCGCTCGTCGACCGGATTAATACTCTTCATCGCATACGTACACGCGCTTAAAAATTCGCGTAACTGCGCCTGTAACTTCCCGTCAAACGCCGGTATCATGGCACACGCTTTTTTCAGTGTCATGTATCCAAACAAGTGTGCAATCTGATTACGTACATCGGCGACCGTTTGCCCGTACGTTATGTTGAACGCATTATCGCGCCCCGGTGGTTTGTTGTCCCCGTGCGCTCGTGTATTACGGCGTTGTTCGCATAGTTCACTTACGTGGCGGGTTACCGTATCCATGCGTGCATTTATTAACTCAAAAGAACGTGTTAGCTGACGCAGCATTACGTCCACGGGATTTTGTGTCTGCCTACCTGGTCCCGCGGCCCCACGTCCCGCGGCACCTCTCGCTCCTAACTCGTCTCGCATCCTGTCGATCTCCCGCTCGACATGTTCGTGAGCCCGACCTATGACCTGCTCGTCACCTATTTGTTCTATTCGGTCAGCATCCATCGCGTTACTTCGGAACAACTCGCTCTCGTACGAAATTAAAGAAGACCTTTGAGTACCACTGCTCAGAGTTTCACCGTTTTCTACTCTTTCGCGATCTACTACGTCCTGTACATGTTCAGCGATACTACCATCTAAATCGAGCGGAAATTTTCTTTCTTTAACCGCATTCGGATACAAATTCCTATTTTGCCTATTTATTTCTGCTTCTTGATACAGCGCCACTGGTGCGGTTTTCGGTTCCCGCACCGGTAATAAGCTTTGTAATGACCGCGCAACTTGCTCAGATTGTAATCCGCGTTGTCGCATACGCCAGTTATCGAACATAGACATTGCACGCAATTACAAACTTTTTATTCGACTTACAGTAGTTGACCCATATCTCCGCTTACAGTAGTTGTATCTGTGTAGTGCCGCTGATTCAGCTTTCCTCGCTGCTTCAATGCTACCGCTGCCTCGCTGCTACCGCTGCTTCGCCGCTTCCGCTGCTTTGCTTGCGTTGGGTGCCTTGTCGCCTTCACCGCTATTTCGGCTACCATTTGCTGTTTTTTTAGTGCCCTTCCTGGCTCTTCCGTCACAGCTGTTTGTCTGCTTGTTGCCTCCGGAGTTTCCGGCGGTGGATTTCGAACTCTTTCTTTTATTACCGTCCAGCCGCTTTCTTATCTCCGCCTTGTGTCACTGCTTGCCGCTTAGCTTGCGTTAGGTCAGTGTTGCCGTGTAACTCAAGACTGTGAGTTTGCAGTGTCTTTCTCTCTCGAACCCGTAGTTCGCAAGACACCTGTTGTTCCGCTACGACGGTACTGGATTCTTTTTACAGGATCTTTCCGTTTGGATTCGGGGAGAAGTAACTTCGCCTTGCTTAACAGTTTAATAAACTTTATTTGACGATTTAGCTTCTTAATACAAGTACGACGACTCGGCGATAGCTCTCGAACTTCTGCTCTCAACTCTGTCACATCACTTTTTATATCATCGAATTGAGAGCATCACCTTGTCTTATCCTAAACAACGTTGCACGAGTTGATCGCGCAACTCGATCATCCTTGCTTGATCAGCTCTCGGAGACGGATCTGCCGTCCTTGCTGATCAAGCAACACTCTCTTTTTACAATACACTTAACTGTGTCTCAACCAAACATACGTGACTATCTTACGCTTTACTTCCTAATTTTCACGTACGCGACCTTATACTAATTACACCTTTCTTTACAAATTTCCTAACACGACTATTACCTCACTATACTTGATTTCCCAACACACCTTTTAATGACTGCGTTTATTTTTGTTTGTTTCAGGAGCAGAAAACCCATGGAGTAACCTCCTCCACTTATACTTTTATATTTTACAAATATAAATTTTTTTTTAAGAACATTGCTGTTCTTTCTTTTTTTTCTTACCCAGTGTTCTTTTCCTTACTCTTGATCCAACCGGAACCTCCTGCTGAGTCCCGTCCTTGACACACGGAATGAGAGATCCCACCGCTGCCACCAAAATTTGTTGGATGTCGAGGAGGTTGGTCGGTAAGAAGAAAAAGTTCTACTATTGAATTTATTTACCTTAAAGAACAAGTTTATTTCTAATCACAGTTTCTCTGGTAATCGGAGAGGGTACGACCGCCTCGTCCCGCATTCGCCACAAAACATATATTACCTCGTCATTCACAGGTAATATATCGTTTACCTCGTGCTCGGGGCTCGACAATAGCGATACGAGACGTTCCTGCGACTTTATCACCTCGGTACTCGTCAAGTTCGATCGTTGCCCGAATTTTCCCCAAAACGAATTGAGGCACAGCTTTGCGACCGAGCGTAAATCCGGATTTTGCGCAATGTTTGCTCTATCTAGAGCAATACCCTCGACTGCTTCGTATTCTCGAAGAGATCGTTCTTTAGATTGGTCGTCCACGCATTTGCTCGGCCATCCGCTCGCCTCTTGTTTCAATTTGAGAAAACAGTTTATGTATTCGGCAAATAATCCCCCCTGACTCGTATCAGCGTCGTATCGGCTCGTCTCGTATTGCCATATCTCGCTCAGTGCAGTCACGAGATAACCCTTCTCCACAGCTTTGCTTAATTCACACGATACCCACACGTCTTCGAATTCACGATCGCGCGAATTTTCGTGCGAGCACTGTGTCTGCGAGAAGTTTTCGCAGCAACTGCAGCACAAGGCAAACAGCAGTTTGCCCTGCACGCGGTACGGGAGTACAGNGTGAAAGAGATTGCGCGGAGGGAGCACTTTACAACGCACAAGTTCCTCGACCGCGGAAAAATCGACACCGGGCATCGCTCCGATGAGCGAGGCGCACTCTTTTTGTCCAACAAGAATTTTCGGATGTCCAATCGGGAAAGCGCCGGTTTTCACCACGTAAGGGTATAGAAAACACACGACTACTTAACGTATTTTCTCCGTACCCGTAACTTCGCGCCGAATCGCGATGTTTCCCGTTTGACCGCCGAAAAACGCGTCACGCGGTGAAAGCGGTTCAGCCGCGAGCATCGGATGTTGGTCTAAAAACGCTCGCATTTCGCGTTTTTCCCGCGTATCGCGATCAAAAGCACACTCCCATTTCTCCGTCACNATGTACCCTCGTTTGCAAAGACGCCATGACGTTGTCAGTGTACGCTCGTATCGCGAGTTNATCGTGTCGTACACTTCGCGTTCCCCAGTGCAGAGACGTTTGTCGCGTTCCGTTTTAAAACACACGGGACANCCGTGCCAAAAGCAGCCGTGGTATTGCAACACGTGACGCTCACCGTTCGCCGTCTCGTAATACCCGTCGACGGGAATGCCTCCGACTTCCGTGAGACGATGTTCTCGCCCGTGACCCGCGTGAACAATGATGCGGCCAAGCTCGCGTTCCTTCCACACCAGCCACTGCAGAGCTTTGCGGGATTGCGTATCCGCGAGGCAATATCCGCCGCGAGGAATGACGCCGATCTCTCCCTCACGTAAAAAGTTTTTGCGGAAAACGCGCATACATGTGGAAGCGATGGTCGTGCATTCTTCGAACGGACATACGTTTCCGCGCTCGAGAAATATCTTGCGGAAAGCCATGCACGCTCGCCGCAAGATATCAACGTCGTTACGACAATAACGAACTATCTCGCGTTGAAAATCAAAAACTGCGTGCATCTGTTCCGCGTGCCACGACAAAAAACGTTCGCGTTCTTCGCTAGACATACTATCCGGCAAGTAATATTCAACGGCTGGTAACGGACCGACGTACGACTGATTCGCGAGTGTGTTAAATAAATGCGGAAAATATCCCTTTTCCACCCCACCCCGCAAGCCGAAAGCCTTCGGCAGAGCTGACAAACGCATCGGCATATAATTGATACTGTCAATAAATTTTGTACGCCCGGCCGTTAATACGACGATCTTCGTCCCGTTTAATATTACTCGTGGATTCGATTCGACACGTTTTTCCGTGATGTAACGAAGGATGAACTGCGTGTCGAACGCCTTGGCGTTGTGCGCGATGCAGATAATCTGCTTGAAACATTTCGTCGTTCTCGTAACGAAATCGACGAATTGCCTCACCGGATCATCGCGGAACACAAATTCGCGCACACCGCACCACCGGCAACGTACCGTCATGTCGTCCTCTTCCGCACACGCAACGCAAATCTGCTGAGCGACGCAAAGAGTGGGCACGTGAATTTTCACAGACGCTTTATCTTCGAGCGTCTCATCCTGTCGGGTTTCGAAATCGTAGAACACGAATGCGACGCGCGCGTTTTTCCCTTTGCCGGTGAAATCCTCGCGTGCAAGAGATCGAATATAACAAAGATAGTTTACATCTTGACGCGAACTGCAAATGTTACAAAACACGACGCCGCATTCGTGCCCCGCACCCACTGTTCTGTACAAACGCCTGCAATCGTCACAAAATTGCAAGGCGCTGCACACGATCACAAGACCGTCTCCGTACGATTTTTCGGCTCGGTGACGCTTGAAACACTCGCGCCCGTAAAACATTCTCTTACATTGCTCGCATCGAATTAATTCTACTTCTTCTGTTTCGCACGACGGCACACCGCGACAACGCGGACATTTATGCGAGCATCGATGAACTCCTCGTTTGGGACGATAAGGCAGGTTGTAAGGAATGCAGTATCCCCTGCTCCCCGCCGCCGCTCTTAAATTTAAAATTGGACAATAGTGACGCGAACCCTCGCAATAAAGAATATTTAAACGTAGCAAGGATTCGCGTCCGAGAGAGGCGAGCAACGCACCACCGTCGTACAACGGTTTTCCGCCTTTCGCGAAAGTAGACGAGGCGTAAACAATTATAGCTAACCTCTCCCCGGCAAGGTACCGTTGAAATCGCTCAATTTCTCCAATACCACAGCCCTCCTCCGGAATTGTGACGCCTGCTCTCTCCACCAACTCCTGTGCCCATTGGCGTTGTAAGGACGAGTTCGAACGTCTCATTGCATTCAATCGCTCATGTAGCTCGCCCGTGCGGGTGTTACCTCGTTCGAGGTATACCCGAGCGGCAACGAGTGAGCGAGGGAAACAGAGGTTGTTGCTATTCGTTATTGAAAGAATCGAGCGTTTCTCGATTCCTTCCGCGCCCAAAGGACGGCCTCCTTTGCCCGACGGAGAGTGGACGGTGCATACGCGTATCGTAAACGACGTAGCGATGTCTATCCCTCCGTTACTTTGCGCAACCGAACTCACGAGAGACCAAATATTCTCGTGAGTCAAGTCACGCGCAGGACGAAAAGAAAGACCCGCTGCACCGTTGGTCAAAGTCGGGGTGTCGAACCACACCCCAACGTAATCATTCGGCTCCGATAAATTTGTCGCGTATCTGTGAATTTCGCGAAACGCACCCTCCACCCATTCTACTATTTCAGCACCAGACTGAATTTCGCGGATCTCAAATGTCGCCTCTCTCCCTATTACCTCGAATTTTTTAAATCTACGCGCGTTTTCCGTCCGTAATACAATACATGTATAATTATTATTATTATTTTTACCAATCTGTTCACTTCTCTCGTCATCGGCAGCACTGTCGGGGGTGGCGGGAGTAGCACTGCCGGTGTTGGTCATGTCGTCGCTGTTGTTTCTCTCGGCAGCGCTGTCGGGGGGAGTAGCACTGCTGCCGGTGTAATGCTCGACGGTGTCGTCGCTGCGCTAGGTGCCGTCCTGTTTACTATTTTCTGGCGCAACATTTACAATTCCGCCTTCGTATTGCACTGAAAATACAAAAGCTTAATACAAAAATTCTCAATATATTAACAAGCGATTATCAAACGACAGTAAACGAACCAATTATTGATACATTAGACAGACGCTTCAATTACATTTGATTAAATTCACATATACGTGTTGTATAGAAGCTGTTGTAAATATATTGTTATAGAAATAAATATGTTATGAAAATAAAAATTTAAGTCTAATTTAATGAAAAATATACTGAGTGTGTGACTTTTCTTATCGCGTCAATTTTTACCGCGTAACATAAGAAAAACGCTTTTGGACATGCACAATATGAATGAAACTTAGTTATGCTCGATATTAATTTCAAAAATTTATTTTTATGTGATATTTCTTAGCGTAATTTTACGTTTATACAGGACAATTAAATAAGTAGGACAACGAGTATATATATTAAACGTATATTTATTCAATTAAATAAAGTGTCTACCTAATTTATATCGCTAATTGGTTCTTTTATTCCTTTTTTTTATTATATCACTTATATATTACATAACTGTACACTTATATATATATATATATATTACAATTATATTAAATACTATTCTAACCTTCTCTCTCCGATATTTCTACAATAGAATCTTCCGTTTCCGAAATAATCACGGGGCGTTCGTCTTCGTCATCGGTGTCGTTGTTTTCGTCGTCGGCGTCATTGTTGTCGTCGGCATCCTCGTCATCATCGTTGTTGTCGTCATCGTACTCGTCGACGACGCCGTTGTTGTCGTTGTTGTTGGCAATGATCTCGTTTTCGATTTCCGACAAGAGACGGACTGTTTCCCGCTCGTAGCGCTCGTNTTCCATTTGCGCTTCCAGCCGCCTTCTTCGAAGCTCCTCCACCGCCCATTGACGCTGTTCTTCTTCCGCTTCTTTCTGTCGAAAATGGTCAGGTAATGTCCCTGGCGGATACCACACTTCCAACACCATCTGCACTTCATCATCTGAAAATTAATATATATAAGTATATATATAATTTTTTTATATAGTAGTAGTAGTAGTAGTTAATTTATTGATTCCCGGCATACCAGGCTCACAAGGCGTTTTTTCAAGAAACGTTCCCAAAACTTTTACAACGCTCTATTTCTTGATATATTTTCCTTTACATCTTTCTTTGCCATTTCTCGTAACCATACACCTTAACAGTACATCTTACATCTACCCTTATCTAATACGCACTTAAATCTAATACTCAACAATCCTTAACCCTACCTCTTACATCTAATCTTATCCTATACGCACTTATCTTTAATCTTAACCTACCCTTCTCTTTCGAGCTGATGAGAGGCCGAGTCACCTCGCCCTCTCATCCACTCTCTCCACACACACACATCCCCCCTCCAGATTTCCGCTTCCTCTCGCTTCCTTTTCCATTTCTCCTTTCCTCCCCCGATTACTCCTCTCCGCGCTCCCAATCTCACCTTCCCCTCTCTCCCCACTCCGCTTCTTCCTTCCTCTCCGCTCCTGACTCTCCCTCTATCTTCCTGTATGCTCTTGACCCCACTTCCCTCCCTCTCCTTCCCCATTTCTTTTCCTCTCCAACTCCTTAAGCTAAAATTCTCCTTCTCCTTTCTGTCCTAGCACTCACACCACCGCTTCCTGCCAGCTCTCTTTTCCGTCTCTCCTACTCCTACATTCCTCCCAAATGTGTTCCCATGTTTCTTCCTCCCCCCCACAATCTACACAACTTCTCTTCCTTTTTCTCCCAATATTTTCTCTCTCCTACGTCATTCCCTAGCCTAAACCTCGCCAACCTTGACCATCTTTTCTTCTTCCACCCTTTCTTCAGATACTCCTGCACTACCCCCCCCTTTACCATTTTGTACCACCTGTTGTAACTCGAATCCTTTATCTTTTCCCATCTTTCTTCCTCCTGCCTGATCCTTTCTCTTTTTTCCCACTCTCCACTCCATACTTTTCCCTTCTCTATCTCTTTTAGGCTCTTCTCCATCTTCTCTCTCTTTATTCCTATTCTTTCAAAGCACTCCATTCTTTCTTTTTCCCATTCTGATAAATCTCTTCCCTTTCTCGCTCTTTTCCTCATCTCCTCCTAGCATCTCCTCGCTATTACGCTTCCTCTTCCCTCTCCTAGCCTTCTTTCATACTCCCAAGCTCTTCTCCCAGCTCTTACACAAAGTTTCTCCCTTTGGAGCTCCTCTCTCACTAAGTACTCCGGTGGTTTCCTTTCTACCCCCAGAACCGACCTCAAATATTTCTCTTCTATTTTCTCTAGCTCTTCTCTCTCTCTCCATCCCCAAATCTCCACTCCATATTTCATCACTGTCCATACCAACCTGTCGAATAACCATAGCCTCTTTCCCCAATCCTTGCCAAATCTTCTCTTCCCAATGCCCCACACCTGCCCCATTACCGCCGCTGCTTTCCTTCCTCTCTCCTTCACCTGCCCCTCCTGATTCCCATTCTTCCTCAACACATATCCTAAGTACTTAAACTCCTTTACCTCCTCGATTCTCTTTCCCTTTCACCTCCATACCCTCTTTTTTTCTCTTCCTTCTCCTTTCCTGAATCTTACCACCTTTGTTTTCTCCACATTCAGTTCCACTTTCTTCTTCTCCAGATACGTCTCCAGCCTCTCTATCATGCTCTTCATTTCCTCCTCTCCTTCCGCCATCATCACCATATCATCCGCATATGCCAGCGTATATACCCTCTCCTCCCCTAACCTCACCCCTCCCCATCTTATCTTTCTCATTTCCTCCTCTAAGTCCGCTAGTAGGATATTGAATAGCATCGGGCTCAGTTAGCACCCCTGCCTCACCCCTCTCGTCGTCCAGAAACAACCCCCCACCTCCCCTCCTACCTTCACCCTACACTTCGTCTCCCTTAATACCCGTTCTACTCTTTTAATTATCCCTTCTTTTACCTCTCTTTCTTTCATCGCCTCTATCAATTTGCTTCTGTCCACCGAGTCAAATGCGGCCTTTAGGTCCAGAAAGAGTGCCACCATCTTTCCTCCTTTCTTCGCTATCTTCCTATTAATTAGATAATTTATCGTATAACTATTATCTATTGTTCCCATCTTTTTTCTGAAGCCCGTTTGGTTGTGTGGTATTATTCTCTTCTCCTCCAAGTCCTCTTTCAGTCTTTCCGCCAGTATCATCACATATATCTTGTATAATGAAGACATTAGGGTTACCCCTCTGTATTCCTCTACCTTCTGTCCTTCTCCCTTTTTCACTATGGGTACTATAGTTCCTTCTTTCCATTCTTCTGGCCAACTTTCTCCTTTCCACACTCTATTGCAAAAATTCCCTATCCAACTCTCCATCTCTTCTCCTCCATACTTCCAGACCTCTCCAGGAATACCGTCTATTCCACACGCCTTCTCCTCCTTCAACTTTCTAATTGCCCTTTTTATCTCTTCCTTTCCTATCTCCTCCTCCTCATCCCTCTCTACACTTCTTCCTTCCGCTCGTCTCACCACTCTTCTCTCTACCCTTCCCAGTAACCTCATAAAGTACTCCTTCCACTCTTCCATATCAATATCCTCGTTCACTCTTTTTCTTCCCCTTCTCTCTCTGTTCACGATTTCCCATACCTCATTTTCCCTTTTCGCCATTTTAACTTTATCCTCCCATCTTTCTCTCTCCTCTTTCTTTTTTCCTTCACATAATTTTGCAAACTCCCTCTTTCCTTTTTTATATCCATCCTCGTTTAATCCTCTTCTCCTCCATTCCCTCAACTTTTTCCTCACTTTCCTTTTTTCCTCTCTACATTCTTCATCCCACCAACCTTTGTGTCTCCTTCCCCCTGCTTCCTTTCCTCTTTCCTCCTCTATTTCCTTCAGCGCCTTTTTTACACTTTCTTCCATACCTTTCCAAATCTCCTCCATTTTTCCATTTCTTGCCTTTAACCCCCTCATCTTTTTCCTAAATTGTTTTCTCCCTTCCTCATCCCATATCCCCCTCCATACCTTCCTCTCTTTGCCTTGTCTTTCTCTTCTTCTCCGTTTCCCCCTCATCCATAATTCTACCGGGTGATGGTCCGAATCTATCTTGTCCCCTATCTTCAACTTTTCTATTTTTTCTCTCACCTCTTCCCCTCCTATCACCATATCAATTGTCGTATTACCTTTCTTTCCCGTGAAAGTATATTCTCCCTCTTCATCCCCCTTTGTGCATCCATTGAAAATACCCCATCCATTCTCCTTTACCCACCTCACTAACTTCTTCCCTTCCGCATTTATTTTTCCATCCTTTGCCTTCCTTTCCCTACTCTCCCCCTCCTCCCCCTCAAATTCTCCTCCTTCTCTCCCCACCCTCGCGTTAAAATCTCCTCCAATCACCAACATACTATCCTCTTCCCTCTTATCTGTCCATCCTTCTATCCTCCCTATCATCTTTTCTATTCCTTTATTCACGTACACACCTATAATTTTCCATCTTTCTTTCTCCACTCTCATCTCACTCATCAATGCTCCTTCCGTTCCCACCACAAACTTTATCTCTCCCTCCACCCAAGTATCTCTTATTCCCATGACCATTCCTCCTTTTGCTCTCCCTCTTTTCCTTTCCTTTGTAGCCCATTGTATCCCCCAACTGAAGCCCTTCGGTAACCTATTCTTTACTCTTTCCCATTCTTTCTTTTCCACCCATGTTTCTGTTAGCACCAAAACCTCCCATTTCCTCAGGCTCTCCCAGAACTCCTTATCTTTATTCCTCATTCCCGCAACATTCCAAAACATCATCTTCCAACCATCCACTCTCTCTTCCCTTCTCTTACCTGCCTCCACTCTCCCTCCCCTCCCCAAGCTTTTCTGATCCTCTCTCTTCCCCCCTTTCTCTCCTCCATTTTCTCTTTTCTATACTTCCTTGTCTTCCCCCTCTCTCTCCTCTCTTATCATTCCCCATCCATCTCTCAGTACCTCCTCCTCTTCATCCCATATCCACCATTTCTCCTCTATTTTTAACTTTCCATATCTTATCCCCACTCTCCTTCTTTTTCTCATCTCCCTCCTCGCGATCTCCTCTAATTTCCATCTCATCCTCCTTTCCTTCCACGTCCAGTCTTCTACTATCCTTTCCCTCCTCCCCTTTAAATTGCTTTTCTTCCTCATCACCTCATTTCTTTGCTCCTCATTCCTTACTCTCACCTATACCATTTCCCTACCTATCTCCTTTTCCCATCACTTCTCACCTCCATCTCCTCCACTCTTCTCTTCAGTTCTTTGATTTCCTCTTTTAAACTTTTCCTTTCCTCCTTCCATCTTTTTTCGTTCTCTTTCATGTCCCTTCTAAACCCCTCCATCTCCTCCTTCATACTTCTTCCATGCTCTCTTATTTCCTTTTTTATCCCCTTCAAATCCCTCAATCCCTCCATCATATCCTTCATCATCTCTTTCATCTCCTTCATCTCCTCTTTCTAATCCCCCACCTCCTTCTCTGCCACTGCCCCCTCTCTTCCACCTCCTACATCCTCCATACTCGTTTTTCTTTTCTCCTCCCTCTCTGTCTCCTTCTGTCCTATCGGCGACCTCTGCGTCTTTCTGCTTTTGTTAAACGCTTCCTCTTCCTTTTTTTCCTCCTCCTCTCCCTTCCTCTCTCTCTTTCTCTTCCTCAAAAAATCTTCAATGCTCCCTGTGTTTGCACTTCTGTTTCTTTCCCTCGCTTCTCCCTCTTTTACTCTTCTGCTCATCATTTCTGCCCTGTTTTTCCCCCTAGAGGCTTAAGGCCCCCTGCACCAATCACTCTTCTCTCCTACTGTTCGTGCCGCTATTCCAATTCCCTAGCCTCTTATCTCTAGTTACTTTTCTCCCGTCCTACTTATCACTCTATATCCACTCTACTCTATGCCTAACCTTATACTCTCGTCTTACAAAACCGGCCTCCACCCTTCACACTCTTACACCGCCCTCTCACCCCTCACTCACCCTCGCTCTCCGCACCCTTCCAACCACTCGCCACTCCACCTTTTTCACTCTCCACTCCTCTTACTCTTACTACTCTTATTCTATTACGCCCTCGATCTAACACCACGTCTACACTTTATTGCGCCGAAAGCGGAAGTCCAATTTTTTTTAATTTTTTTTTATTTTTCATTATGTTTAACTATTTAGTTAATTTACTTACTGGAATCAACAAGAGGAGGAGAAGGAAGAGAAGAAAGCTCCGCTTTATCTCTACGGGCTTTTCCTAAAATGTGAAAATCACTAGTTAATATATTTTTTATTCTAAAAGGTAGTAATTCTTGTTTTATTGGTTTTCAACTTACGCAGCGGAAGTTCGTTTGCTTCTTCTTCTGACCCCTCTCGTCGGCGACGTTGGGCCGTAGGAGCAGGGCGTTGCATTGGCAACACCCTAGCTACCGACAGAGGTTCCACACGGGGTGATACGCTCGCAACTTGCTGCTGCTGACGAGAAGCAAAACGGGATGACGTCGGTGCAGCTTCTTCTTCGTTTGCCATTACTTTGTTACGATTGTTCACTAAAGTAAATGAAACATGCAGTATATCAAAAAAGTTTTACAAATGTAAAAATAATATTTTAACAAATATAAAACTTTTACTCACACATATTATCACGCATCATTCGTGCGATTCGTCCTCGCACATCTTTTTCTTCGTGTTGGAGCGCCGTGCAAAATTCCACTACTTTGCACGCGATGTGCAATAATCGGGGATCTTCATCAAAATATCCCAGCGCGTGCAATGTTGCGAGGTACGTGTTCGATATTCGATGCGCGATTTGATAAAACAAATCTATGTTGTCTACGTTTTCCCGTATACGCAGCAACACACTCCGAATATGCATTGACGTCAATATGTCAAATGCGCATTGCATTACATGCATTGCAATGTCTTCTATTGTTTTTGCCGACATTTTTAATAATAAAATATATTACCAAACTGCAAAATAGTACTTTCTGAACGCGCTTGTGAACTCCGACACTCACTAAAAACTCACTGCTGGCTATTTACTGAAGAATTAGCTGATTCTTGATCTGAACTCAGACTGCATTTTGAACTCGTTGCACCAGATCTTTTATACGCTGTTTCACCCCCAAAAATTACAAAGTGAGAGTTGAGCTAGGATGTCACAAACTGACAAATCGGCTGTTACTCGGAAATGCTATAAAGTTTTTATCATTTTTTGTGCCAGTGGTAAGAAAACTCTGTTTTTGCTTTTCCATAAACTTGACATTGATTTTACAACCCTAAAATAAATTTTTCGTAGATGAAAAAATGATCCTAAGATGTCATGTATTGGCATTGACCGTCTGTTACTCAGACATAGTTTCTATTATTTTTTTGTCAACAGGATAAGACACATTAGCTCCGTTTCCATAAAAACGGAGATTTATATCCCTGATTCGCAATAGACAACCGAAGGACTTGCGATATATGGACCTTTGATTTCTGACTTTGAAATTGCACTATGAGAAACTTTCTCGCAAAATTTTTCGAGATAGACACGTAAGAGGAAACACGTTGCAACAGGATGCGTGATATATAAGAACATTTTATTTCAAAGAATTTTCATTTATTTTTTATGCGCGCGAATACTGACGCAACAATTTTGTTTTAATTTTTTGTTTTTCACTAAAGTACGTGCGAATAGGACAGGTTTCGGGCGGGGATAATAAAACACAATATATATTTTATTTTATAGAAAAGATACTAAATTTTCATTTTTATTCACATTGAAATCTCGATACAAAGTGTGAAATCGCGAAAAACTATGTTCATATTTTTCGTCCACGTCGTCTTGGGATCGCTTGAGCGTACTTCGCCTCTTGTCGCCACCAGGTGGCGATACTTTTGTGTAGAATAGCCTCGCGCCAAGTATGTAGTAGTATGAGTTGAGAATTTACACAAGACGTAGTCACGCTGCTGTGCGGTGACAGGCAGTGAAGTGCAGTGTTGAAAGGCTGTGTTACAATACTCACTGTCAGTATTAGATAGAATTGTACGTGTGACGTGAAATACAAACTTTTGTACCGGCAATGAATATCGAAACGCAGCCAAAACTCGAGCCGATCAGCATCGAGAGCATCGAGGTGATAGAGGTTAGGCGCGTCTCGGCTATG
>NW_018022097.1:0-2214 GCF_002006095.1 Pseudomyrmex gracilis
AAATGTTTTACATTAAAAATAAAATACATTTTTTAATAAATACTAGTTTGAATTTAGAATTTTAATTTAAAGTATTACGTGTTGTGCGTGTACTTGGCGCACTTTTTTACCTTTTTTTAAAAAGGTAAGTTTTTTTTGGATAATAAACAAACAGCAGTTGCTTTTTGAAACAAAAAATTATGGAGGAACGTATACAGTTCGGCGTTTTATTCGCGGTTCAAACGTTTCGCGGATATCCCACCGCGCAATAACAGTCGCGAGCTTGATCACCGGTATCTCTTTTTTCTCGTTTTTTTGTTCAATTGTACGAACGTTTGCACAAGTTTCCGACGCACTGCTTGTGATTTCTGTGTGGTGTAGAAACGTCGTCAAACCGAATATACGTTGCAAAACAATAGACGGTTTGGACATTCTCGATGTTTATTCGAGCTGTTTGCACGATTCGGTATTAGAGCACATCAAGTTGAACGCGGTACTCGATCAACCCACAATAACGACGGTTTGATCAACGAGCTCAACAAATCGATCCAGCGATACCGCGAGTCCACCGCGTGGTGCAACAAAGCGGTCTGCTGTTTCAAGTAGTTGATGTCTCCACGGCGCAAGTTGCGATTAAAACGGCGCAAACCAACGTTTTGACTCGGCGATCAACGTCAAATAATGGACAAATTTTGTCGCCGTATCGTTCGACGCACACGACTTTGGTCAATAATACCTGTGCGACGATCGCAACGCAATTTGATATGCTTAGTTCGTCCAACAATTGCTGCGCAACCAATACCCGTAACTTGCACGACAACGTTACCGTCGTTAATGCTTGCGTTGTCAAACTCATACAGGAATTGGAACGTTTGAGCAAAACCGGTGCAACCATTGAATTTGACAACAAACGCGGGCGTTCACGATACCGAGTAACGGTAACCACCAAAGACAACGTGGTTTATCAAGACGATTTGCTGCAATTTGTACGCGAGTTAAACCAACGCACGTTGGATTACATGTATCGTACGATGTCCGAACAAACAAGCCGATTCCGCTTGCACGCGTGTTTCACGGTGCTACAACGAAATAATTTTGCGTATACTGTTTGCATGCGCGCGAGCTAGTAGTTTAATTGCAACCTGTCGCGTTGCATGCATTTCCAATCGCATCGATCGAGCGTTGCGAATTTAATCGCTCCGTTGCAAACATGTGGCGCAATAGATCCGGAAGCGCTTTATGTACTACACGATGCGATAGAGTGCAACGTATCTCCAGATAACCAATTAAATTCGGTTAATAGTGCAAAGGTGCAAAATTGAGAAGTTGCGGTGTTGCGTCCTGATGCTCAAAGTCACGATACAACAAGACCGTTTACGCCTGCTGAACGTTTGTTATCCCTTTCTTTCTTTCTCTTTCAAAGACGAGCTAATTAGATTTTACGAGTGCGTGTACGTGTATACGATCGGTAATTGTCGATACCCAAATAACAATCGATAACTGTCAGTCCAATCATCAATTTTTGACCAAAATTTTCATCTTTCTTCCTGGTACAGCCCAGTCGGCTGACCGAAAAGGAAGAGCGTACGTTCAGCAAGTGTAAACGGTTTTATCGGACCGTAATTTTGCGCACTTGAACGTAACAGTAGAAAATAAAGATAGGAAAAATGAAAGAAGAAAAAATATCTTGGTTTTACGCATATGCAGAGCGGGATCATACTTATCCGTTAAAATTTACAATGATTTGGCGTGAAGAATCGATTTTCGAAACGCTGACGAATTTCGCTTAAACAAGGCAGTTAATAGTCGGTATGAGAGCTTTTTCGAACTGTGCTTCAATTTGCAAATTACCATTCTTCACGAAATTTCAATGTTCGCCGCAAATCGGTCAATAAATAAAAAATGAGATCGAAAGCAAAGACTTTGTATCCGCGAGCATAAGCATCTCTGCTTATAGCATTGCATTTGTGTAGGAAATGAATACTTGTTTATGAGAAAAGAGTATGAACAGTTTCGATGAAGAGAAGAGAATCCCTTGAAAGAGAAGGTTCTAACGGTCTAGTAGGAACTTGCGTTTTATCGACGTAAAACAAAAGGAACATTATATTTAAATTGTTTTACTAAAACGGATTAACTGTACTATTGTCATTAAGCGCCCTATTTTTGACAAAAAAGATTATCACCCGTTTCTGCAGTTGACCGAGTATAACGTTGTCAATCAATTCTTTCACCACT